>NC_056747.1:169757167-169892167 GCF_019279795.1 Protopterus annectens | reverse complement strand
GCAACTTCACTAATTAGCTGAACTTTGCAAGTCAGGAAATATGATACACTGGCTGACTTAAGAAAGGAAGATGGAAGAAATGTGTTATCTATTTATTTACATCTGTGTAAAGAACATTTGAAAGTTTTTTGTAACGTATGCAGGAAGCAAATATGCAGTGTAAAACAATCACTGACACCTTTATTTAGGATTCTTAGATTTCAAAGTATTTATCACTAATTCCATTCCAAATGAACGGACTTGAGCTGACAGTCGAAACAAGGGGTACATTAATTTTATTAGCTGTGCTGTTGTGATGCATTATAGGTAAAAAGTAACTTTCCAGAAATACAAAATCACAGTCAAGATGTCTGCCCTCATAAAGTACATTAAGGGTTGGGAAAAAAATTCAATGAAAAATGACTTCTAACTTTTTTGCAGTCAGGTTATTGATTGTGTAGAACTTCATGACACAAGGTATATAAATGTATTCAGTTATAGGACATCTGGTCTGTCTTGCAATGAAATGGAATTTCAGTCACTGAATCTAGATTGTTTAAAGCATGTTTCACGTAAACACCATTAAATCAAATTCCAAGCAACTGAAACATCATACAGTTAAATCAACTAAGGGATTTTTTCCTCCAAAAAAGATTTTTGCAAGGAGGCTTAGCTTCCATTCCCCTTTTGCTTAAATACACAGAGTTAACATCCTCACAGCTGTGGAGAAAAGTGAAAATGTTGCAGGAAATCTCATCCAGCATTCGAATAGAAACCACAACAATGGGGATTATTCATGCACCAGAGAAAACTTCATACACCTCTGTATATTTTTATTTCTAGATTACAGATGGATGTGTAGCTTTGGCACATTCGGTGAACTGTACTGTTAACCAGATCATTATTCCGTTAAATGGACTTTCAACCACTTGGATTCAATGATTTCTTTCAGCAAAATGGACATTTATCTGAATGCCAAGGATCCATTCTTCAGTTTCTGCATGTAGTGGCTATTTAATTTAGAAGCTGACCTTCCTCATGTTCATCCCAATCCATAAACAGTTAACCTTTGTTAACTTATCTTTGGTGGCAAAATGAGGGAGGTAATGGCATATTTTTACAGTTTGTTGAGAAATCTACAGTTGCTGAGAAATTCTATTATAACCCCCCATACAACACTAAAATCTGACCCAAAAAAATTCTGGAATGCTATTAACCAAATACTTCATCCTGGAAACCCTGCCTCACCCTACCCTAGCCCTGACAAGACACCAGTGGAGACTATCAACACCTTCAATGCTTACTTTGTTGAATCATTATCCAAACTCTTTAACTCCAGTAGCTCCAGTACAAGGAACCCCCAAAGGCCCAGCTTCCTCTTCAACAACTACCCCTCCCAAAACCTTCTCCCTCAAGCCCATCTCCACAACATACATCAGAACCCTACTCTCTAAACTGAAACCATGCTC
Organism: Protopterus annectens; assembly: GCF_019279795.1. Taxonomy (NCBI): domain Eukaryota; kingdom Metazoa; phylum Chordata; order Ceratodontiformes; family Protopteridae; genus Protopterus; species Protopterus annectens. Next base: position 169,890,719 of record NC_056747.1, on the reverse strand, counting down.
AGGATCTGCTGATAACATCTCCGCATACTTTCTTCAGACAGCTACACACTCACTTGGCTTTCCCATCTCTATCATTATAAACCGCTCAATCTCTGAGTCCAAAGTACCATCTATCTGGAAACAGTTCTACATCCTACCTGTCCACAAAGTAGGTAACTCCAGTGAACTCTCTAATTTCAGACACATTGCCATCCCCTTCCCCCGTGTCAAGAGTTCTTGAAAAATACATACATACTCAAGTCATGGAACATCTCTCTCAGGAAAACCTACTTACTCCTACACAACATGGTTTTCGACCAAAACATAGCACCTATACTGCTCTTCTGTCCTTTCGCAATACTATTTCCCTGGCCAGAGATTACCATAAACTTATCTCCTGTCTCTCCTTGGAGTTCTCAAAGGCCTTTCATACTGTTTCTCACGCTCTACTATTAAACTGTCTAACCCCAACTTCTCCCCAGATACAGTGGCATGGTTTGCAAGCTATCTAAAAGTTAGATTTCAGTCAGTAAGATGGGACACTGCTTTATCTACTACCCTTCCAGTAAAAATGGGTGTCCCTCAAAGATCCATTTTAGGACCGCAACTATTCAACATTTTCACAAACTTACTGTATACCTCCTGTCCACTCTCCTCTGTTATCCATTACACTGATGACTCCACAGTCATAACAATAGCAAATTCTCCCTCTTAACAGCTACCCAGTCTTCCTTTAACTCCGTGGAAACATGGCTCTCAAACAACCAACTCATCCTCAACCCAAAAAAAAAAAAACTCCTACTCTTCCTCCCTAAACCAGCCAACCACATTAAGACCTCTTTTACTATCCAGTCACTTAACAATACTCCTATTGTAGTTGACTCTAGCTCAAAACTCCTCGGTATCACAATTGATGATCAACTAAACTTTGATCCCCACATAAATAATTGTATCAGGAAAACTAACCTTAAATTAGGTCTGCCATATAGAAATAAAAAATTTCTCACTCAGGAAGCAAGAATTGCCCTGACTCATGCTTACCGTCTCCCCTGCTTATAACATATTGCTCACAAATCCTTACTAATTTTAACTACTCTCTCCTTACTAGACTTGAGACTACATACCACAAAGTAGCTAGATTTGCAACTCAACAATCCTATAGATCTCACCACTGTCTCTCTCTAAAATATTTAAACTGGCTTGAGCTGCCTCACCTCCTCATCCTCTCTCAGCTTCAAACCATAGACTCATTTCTTTATCAGCCATCTTTCTGTCCAGCCTTACACTCTTGCCATCTCCCACTATGCTCCATCAAGAAACCTCCGCAGCTCTTCCCAAGACCTCTTAAATATGTGTAATTCCAAGTCTAAAGCAGGGTGCAACTTTATTATAGCTACCACCCCTTTATAGAATGGAACAAACTTCCTCTTGAAATTCGAACACTCACACATCCCAAGCAATTTAAACTAACTTTAAAAGAATATTTCAAAGGGCAGTGGATCTGGCAATGCTCAAACCCACCTTGATAACACTCTGCTAATCTATGTATTCCTCTCTCTCTAATACTTTACTGTTATCCTGTATGATTCAATTGCAAAAAAAAAAAAAGAAACACTTTACTCCTATGTTGCTTTTTTATATTTACTACTACTATTAAAATGCTGTTGCTGAAATCTAGCTGTTAATTTTTCTCCTTATATAATATTTGTATAATGACAATGTAATGTATATACTTTTAAAAAAACTGCTCATGCGGTCATCTAGCGGTTTGCATTTTCTACTTATATAATGTCTGTCGTCGTCTTCTTCTTCTTTCAGCTGCTCCCATCAGGGGTCGCCACAACAGCAACTGTTTCCATTTCTTCCTGTCCTCTGCATTTTGCTCTCACACCAACCACCTGCATATCCTCTCTCACCACTTCTATAAACCTTATCTTAGGCCTTCCTCTTTTCCCGTTACCTGGCAGCTTCATTCTTAGCATCTTTTTTCCCGATATACTCTGCATCCCTCCTCAGCACATGCCCAAACCAACGTAATCTTGCCTCTCTGGCCTTCCAACCTGGGCTGACCCTCTAATATACTTATTCCTAATCCTGTCCATCCTAGTCACACCCAGTGCAAATCTTAACATCTTCAACTCTGCCGCGTCAAGCTTTGACTCTTGACTGTGCTGTTTTCAAAATAAACCTGAAATGTAAAATTCCTAAGAACTTTGAATTTGTGAAACAGTAGGATGACTTCTGGTAGTTCATTTCTGATTTGACTTGAAGATGCAATGTCGATGATTCGGCATCATTAGTTATAAGGCCAGCAGCAGACTGCTGAGTTCATTGAAGATTAGTATTATTTTTCATGGATTATTTACTGTGGTTCTTAAACATTTAAATGCCATCATCTTTAATGGCAACATACACTTTAACACAGGAGTTCTTAATAGTATTTACGTAATTAGATGGGTCATCGTAGTTGTTATAAGGCAAGTAACTCACTAGACCATTTGCGTCTTGGCAATACTCCCCTTCTGATTTACTTCTCACTTGCAGGAGGGCAAAACGTGTTGGGCCACAGATTAATTTGTGAATACCCATCTAAATCCTTTAGGTTATTCTTGAATGCAAGTATGTCACACTGTTCAGCATGTAAAGGGAATTTGTTCCTGAGATGGGCTAATTTTTTATTTGTCTAACTGTTTGCTCTATGGATGTACTGTAGATCTGTTGGGGTAGTAACAAATCTGCCCCTAGCACATGTTTTATTTATATGTTGGAGGAGCCTTAGTTCAGGTGTTTGTGGAACTGTTTGCCTTATGGTGGTACTGTAGATCTATTAAGGTAAGTTTGAATTGTTTGCCTTATGGACGTATTGTAGATCTGTTAGGGAGGGCTCTTTGGCATGTATTTCAAGATGTAGATCACTTCATAAGACCCTGTAATAGACTATAGATCACTTCACAGGGCCCTGTAAGAGAGAGAGTGTAGGGATAGTGCTTCAAGCCTGTCTTGGTAGCTGAGGATTTTTGTACTAGCAATCATTTTAGCTAGGAATCTTTGGAGCCTTTCTGTCTGTAAAATATGTCGTGTGCATGCCAAAAGGGTCATTGTAGTTGTATAATTGGTCTAATTACGACTAATGCAGAGGGATAATAACTTACTTTGAGCTGGATGAGATGCCTTTGCAATTTACTGCACTAGATAAAAGTATTTCCAGAATGCTTTTACTATATGATGGTCAGACGGGGTGTATATCCTATAATCGAAAACATTATCAGTCGAACACTAATAAGTGATCACCCTAAATGTTGAGCGAACTTTTCAGTGAAAACTTTCCCTGGGTTAAAAACCAGTTGACCAACCCAGCAAACTACACAAATAAAACGCATTCTAGTGTGGGAGGGGCTATGCCCCAACACCCCCCACCCTCCCTAACTAAATATATCAACTCTGAGATCACACTGCAGTGGGGAAAAGGGCAAATCCCTGATGACGGCCTACTATTTTTCCCAGCGAAAGGTTTTGTTAAAATGTTCGTTCGACATTTAGACTTTTCACTTATTAGTGTTCAACTAATAAGCAATAGACAAGTAGTGTTTCCAGTTATATGATATAGACCTAGTCAGAAAGGGGGGGGGGGGTGGATTTGTCACTGCAGCTGTCATGGTCCCAGACTTTGTCCATATTTAATGGGGTACTTGCCATACCTGAAGTGCAGATGAGGAGTGCTTACCAAGCATGACGGTATAGCCCTTCTCATTCGTTTATGCCCCTTTTCTGTGCCCATTGATTTGTAAAGATTAATTCTTGGTGTAGAAATTTTGCATTTTGAAGGGACTGAGCAATAACACCAAACTTACAGTGATCAACAGTTTTGGTTAGATGTGCAGCAATGGCTTTACAGTGTGGAGGTCAGAAAGGATTATGCCAAAACTTGCACTAAGCCTTGGGGTACACCGCTAGCTACTTTGTTGCTTTCTGAAGTGGCACTTACCACATTAATTAACTGCGTTGTATCTTTCAGCCAGTTTGCAGTCGATCTGATTATGTAAGAGTCTACCTTTGAGGTCTTTTAGCTTGTTACCAGTATCAATTTTGGTTATGTTGTCATATGCCTTTTCTAGATCCAGATTTGCTATATGGATTAAATAACCCTTATCAACTGCCTCTGTAACTTTGTCAAAGAAATTTAGTGAATTAAAGTAAACATGAGCTATCGTGGATAGAAGCAGACTGCTCTGGGTCCAGTGGTGTGAGGTTTTAAATGTCATAGTTTATGATGTCAGATGTTATATGCTGCATGGTCTTGAGTATTAGGATAGTAAAGGGTTGATGGGTCTGTATTTCCCAGGGGCTTTGGTAGGGCCCCCTTTGTGAGGGGCCCTTAAAACCACTATTTTCCATACCTCGGAGGATACTCTGTGTCTAGATTTAAGTTGTTATACAAGTGCAGAAGGGGTTCAGTGGTGGGCATGTTTGACACCACAGTTATTAGGCATCCAAGTAATTCATGTGAATAGTCTTTGCCAATGAAAGTGTTTTTGCTTAGTTTTTAATAATACAATTTGGATCTGTTCCATAATGATCTTAGAGGATGTACAGGACTCTGAGATTTGAGCTAAATTTATTCACAAGTAAATTAACTCTTATCTTTATAGTAGCATGGGTAATGTCATTTAGGAATGCTTCAAAATATTGCTGGATGTTATTGTTCAGTTTTCTGGTGTAATTAAAGACGGGTTTGTAGTTATTCTTAGTTCTGATGCTAGTTTTAATTTGTTTATCTTTGACCTTCCTGAATCCCTTTTTAGTTCCTTGTTGACCTTTTTGATAGAATTTTTAATGTAGTTAGCTTTCAATAAATCACCCACCCTGTTTTGTTGGTATAGGGACTGCTAGCACTGTACAGTTACATGGATGAATGTCTTTCTGCTTTGCATAAATGGTAGTTGAAGCTGCATGGAGGCTAATGAAATTGCCAACAAAACTTGTAGAGGTCATCATAGAACTTAAACTGGTTTATATGTATAAAGTCATTAAACTGAAAATTGTTTACAACTTTCAAGGAGAAGGTTACTATATTTGATTATCTTCGTGTTTCACTGCTGCAGTCATCACACTTGGGTTATCCTGCCAGGGGGTAGCCCTTAGTCGGCCTGAATACCAGAGTCTTCGTATTTCTGCATCGGTTGCTGTCGCTTCAGGACTGACGTCAGGTCATCAGGGGTATAAAAACCGGCAGCTGACGTCATTGCATCAGTCTTTCTTGCTGAGGAGCCCAAAGCAGAAGCAGTTCGCACGAGTGCCGGTCGGCCGCTACCTGAGTTTGTTTCCGAATTGAATCATCCTGAAGTCTTCTAAAGCTAAGTATCCCATTGGGGATCCTTTTTTCTTGCTGTAACCGATGTCAGAAAAAGTTAACAATTGTCTCACCTGTGGAAAGCAAATACCACATCGAGATTTCCATTCTTACTGCGTCACCTGTTTAGGCCCAGACCAAGACATTCCTCACTGTCGGTTTTATGCTTTGTTCAACACTCGAACAATTCGTCATCTGGCCCTTATTGTAGCTAAATAATTTAGTTTTCAATCTCAGTATTCTGAAATGGCTTCGGTAAGCCATCCGACTACCAATCTTCCGAAAAAAAATTAATAAGGACAGAAACAGATAGCACAGGTCCAAAACTGCCGATGATGCTTCCGTCAAGCTAGTCGCTAGTTCGGTACTCAGGCACTTTCGCAGCCCCTGGTGCCCACTTTGATGGATTTGCCGGCCTTTACGAGACCCGTTTGGAGTACGGTATGCCGCGAGACTCTTCTTTGACTATGGAACCTGCAGATGTCTCTACCTTGGATGGGTTCGGAGCCGCTGTGCAGGCACCGGCTTCTGAGGAAGTTCTTCGCATTACCGATATTCGACACAAACCGACGACTTATTTTCCATCTTCAGTTCTTTTTAAACTACCGAGTTTCTAAGGCACCTAAAAAAACAACAACCCAAACTCAAGCGCCTGCTACTTTGCCACAATCTCAGATGCTTAAAATGGCAGAAGACTTAATCATGCTGATTAGGGGAAGCCAGTCTTCTCCTGCTAAAAGAAAAAGAGACTTATCCCCAGCAGCTTTATCTGACCAAGAGTCCGACGACTCTGAGGTTTCTGATTATGAAGACATGCCCTTATCTGTCTATGGGGATTCAGATGCAGAGGAATCCATTCCTTCAGCCTCCCCTCCAGAGGATTTCTCTTTTGGTGAAACCCTACATACATTGAGAGAGCATTTCCACTGGGAATGCCAGGATTATCCTCCGTTCAAAAAGAGACTCAGGGAATTTTTAGACTTACCACAGCACAGACCCTTAGCTATCCCTCCTGTTCTAGATGTGGATGAGCTCTTTGTGGAATCCAGTCGAACTCCCCATACTTTATCCTCTGCTCCAGCGAAACCTGACAGGCACTATAGAGTCCCTGACTCTCACAAATTTCTCTTCAAAAGTCCAACTGCTGACCCAGTGGTCATCTCCCAAGGACCTAAAGGCATAAAAGTTACAGCTAAGAATTCCACCCCTTCGGACAGGGATTCCCAAGCTTTAGACTGATGGGGTAAAAATATTTATACACCTCTGCAACTCTTGCCATTGAATTGCCAGTTCCACATGCTGAAATACCAGCAACATACTATAGAACTTATTAAGCAAAAATTATGCACCTTTCCTGACTGTGCAGAAAATAAAGATTACAAGAGCTTATGCATTCTGCAAGCCAAGTCAGCAAGCATACCCTGCAATGTTGGTCTGATGCCCTAGAAGCATCTTGCCGGGCAGCAGTCACAGGTTCTGTACTTAGAAGGCATGCCTGGCTTAAGGAACAGACCTTGCCAGACCATGTCAAATCAAAATTATTGGACGCACCTCTGAATAAGGACAATCTGTTTGGCACCAAAGCAAAAGAGATGTTAAAAAAGATGGAAGAAAAGGCTCAGTCTATGCAGACAGTCAAAGATTTTTTGCAAGTACAGCCTCCAAGATTCAGTAGGCAGTGGTCCTTTCCAGCTCCCTCAATGCCATCTCAAACTAGGCCCAGGGGAAACAGGCCCCCCCCCCACTGATTACAGTCTCAGGGTATGCAAAGATCTAAGCAATGGAGTACCTCCACCTCTAAAACAGGGAGTACTAAGCCACCCCCTTACGGAAAGAATTCACAATGACTTCTCAATTCCACCCCTCACCTCTGCCCAGTTGCTCGTGCCCCTAGGAGGAAAACTTGCCCACCATACAAAAAACTGGACCTCCATCACAAACGACCGATGGCTCCTCAACATAGTATCCCAGGGCTACAGATTTTAATTCCACATGCTGCAAACTCCAAGAGGTTTCCCAGAACTTCCTCCAAACCAGTGGGCAGAGGCACAAAACCAAGTTCAGTCCCTGCTCTCCATAAGGGCAATTCAGCCTGTTCCTGCAGAACAGATAGGGCAAGGTTTTTATTCCAGACATTTCCTGGTACCCAGAAAAGAGGGCACCTGTTGCCCAATCTTAGCTCTGTCTATTCTGAGCAACTTCCTGGTGGTACCAAAGTTCAGAATGCTCACCCTACAGCAGCTTCTCCCTATACTGACCAAAGATGCTTGGTTAGCCACCCTAGACCTAAAGGAGGCCTAGCTGCACATCCCAGTCAGGGACTCCTATAGGAAATATCTGTGTTTCAGGACAGGATCTATGCATTCAGTTCTCTGCACTTCCCATTGGCTTATCCACTGCTCCCAGAGTTTTCACAAAATGCCTGGCTCCAGCCATTGCCTATTGCAGACAGAAAAATATTCAAATGTACCCTTACTTGGATGATTGCCTGATTCAGGCAGACAGTCAGGAAAAGCTGTTGCAGCACCTGACATTTGTAAAGGACCTTCTAACCTCCCTGGGGTACACTCAATGAAGAGAAATCCAAACTAGTCCCCAGTCAAAAAATTGTATTCCTGGGAGCAAGCTTGGACACAGCATCCCGGATGGCATTCCTTACTTCAGAAAAACAAGCCTACCTGACAGGTCACTTCGCTCAAATGGCCACTAGAACCCAGCTATCCGCAAGGAAAATAATGCATGCTGTAGGGTTCATGGCCTCCTGCATTCTGCTAATTCCATATGCCAGACTGCATATGAGGAAACTTCAATGGTACTTAAAAGTTTTTGGTGCCAGCATTCTCAGGACCTAGAAACTATCATACCTATAATACCCTGTCTAAGGAAAAAGTTTCTTTGGTGGGCAGCAGTATGCAACCACAACAAGGGACGTCCCTTTACACAACCACATGCTGCCCAGACCCTAACCACAGATGCATCAGACTATGCCTGGGGTGCACATCTGGACGGCAGATGCATTCAGGGCCACTGGAGCCCAAACCAAATTCATCTGCACATCAACCAAAAAGAGATGCTAGCTGTTCAGCACACTCTGACAGCTTTCAGATCCCTGCTGTCACTGGGCCCCCTTCTAATAAAACAACACCAGCACAGTGATATGGTACATCAACAAGCAGAGGGGAACCCACTCATCCACTCTGCAGGCTAGCCATGACTCTGTGGAACACGGCCTCAGCCATGCATATTCACCTGCAAGCTCAATTCCTGCCAGGCAAACAAAACTCTCTGGTGGACAATTTAAGCAGAAATCTAGACCCACACGAGTGGCATTTAGACCACAACACCTTCAGCCTTTTGACCCAGAAATGGGGTACCCCAAATGTGGACCTATTTGCCTCCTCCTACAACCATCATCTCAGCAAATTCTGCACCAGGTTACCCTCATAGCAAGGCCTGGAAAGTGGATGCTCTATCCTTCAGTGGGCAGACCTCTAAATCTATGCATTTCCCCCTCTGCCTCTTCTTACAAGAGTACTACTCAAGATAAGGCAGGAAAGACCAAGGGCAATCCTCATTGTCCCAGACTGGCCACACCAACACTGGTACCCACTACTGCGCAGTCTGTCACAGGTGCCACTATGGCACCTACCTCAGATCCCAACCCTCCTGACTCAGCAGGAGGGACAGATCTTGCATCCACAATTGCAGACCCTAAACCTTGCAGCCTGGCTTATTCCTTGAATTTTCCTCCAGTGGCCAGCCTAAGCAAGCAGGTACTGAATGCCATACGTGAAGCCAAATGACTCAGTACAAGGAAATCCTATGCTGATAAGTGGAATAGGTACTGTTCTTGGATTCACTGTAAAGGAGCGGATACAGCACAGCCCTCCTTGCCTCTCATCCTGGATTACCTAGCAGAGCTACTCCACAGAGGCCTATCCTTCTCTTCCATTAAGATCCATGCCTCTGCCATCTCTGCTTATTACAGCACTGAGCCACCTGTCTTCTCTCACCCTCTCATCAAGCAGTTCCTAAGAGGGGCTAACAACTTAAGGCCACCAAGAGCAGCCCCCACCGCTGCTTGGGACCTTAATTTTGTGTTGGAAAAGCTCACGCTCCCCCTCTTTGAACCTGCAGTGTCAGCAGAGTTAAAATTACTCTCTCGGAAAACAGCCTTGCTTCTGGCCATCACTTCAGCTAGAAGAGTGTCTGAGCTACGAGCACTTATGACCGTGGAACCCTTCATTATTTTTCATGATGACAGGGTCTCCCTCAGGACTAGCCCTACTTTTATACCTAAAGTGGTGTCCAGTGTGGCTCTAAAAAATCTATCCATTTGCCCACCTTTTTCCCTAATCCTCAAAATAAGGGGGAAAAGGATCCTGCACTCCTTAGATTGAACACCCCGCGGTGGTGGTGCTGCGGTAGCGCTGTCACCTCAGAGTAAGACGCTGTCCAGTTCGATTCTCAGCTAGAGCGTCTTCTGCGTGGAGACATGCGTGAATGGGCGTACCTTTGTTGAATGTTGTGCGTCAGGGCTGGTAACTCGGCGCATAAAAATCAACTACCAGTCATTAGCGGACCGGAGTTCTGCTGTGGCGACCCCTAACCGGGAAAAGCCGAAAGCACAACAACAACAACTCCTTAGATGTGCACAGACGGCTCAGATCCTACCTGGATAGGACTGAAATCTGACCAGTTACTAGTCAGTTTTGCACCAGGGACAGAAGGCAAGTCCATATCAAAACAAACCTTACCAAATGGATAGCACACTGTATCCATTTTTGTTACAAACACCATGGGAAACCACCCCCTAAGGGGGTTACAACGCATTCCTCTAGGGCAACTTTAACCTCTACAGCCTTTCTCAGTGGAGTCCATACAAAGGACATTTTGGAAGCTGCTACTTGGAGTTCTGTTCATACCTTCACCAGGCATTACCACCTGCCTATCTTTTCCAAATCCAGGGTGGGCCTTGCAACTGCAGTCCTGCAGGGCTTACTAGCCAGCCCAAACTCTTCTTGAATGCCTCCACCCATTCTTCAGCTTTGGGAATCAACCCAAGTGTGATGATTGCAGCAGTGAAACACGAAGAACACAGTACAGCTTTGTGCACTTACTGTAAATGTAGATGTTCAAGTGTATTAACTGTTACAGTCCTGGTTTCCTACCCTCCAGCCCCCTTGTCTCTCTCTCTCTCACTTTCTAGCCCCTTACAGGGCTGCTGGTATTTGTTTTTTTACTGATGATGTTTTTTCAACCATAACTTAGCTTCCTTTTGGGGGATCCTGACATTTGGGGCAAGAAAAACTGATGCAATGGCATCGGCTGCCTGTTTTTATACCCCTGATGACCTGACATCAGTCCTGAAGCGACAGCAACCGATGCAGAAATACTAAGCCTCTGGTATTCGGACAGACTGAGGGCTATCCCTGGCAGGATTAACCCAAGTGTGATGACTGCAACAGTGAATATACTCGAACATCTACATTTATGGTAAGTGTACACAACTGTACTGTCTGAGATGACCAGGGAAGGAGATACTGTAGATGTGATAGACTTGACATATAAATGTTTAGTAAAGATGTTGTTTTATTAGGGTCTGAAGAAGCTATGATTCCATAGCGAAATCACTTGGCAGTTTGTATTTGCATTAAACTTGGATTTATTTTGCCTGCTGTTTGCTGCCTACTTTACCTTTGGATATTTTAAGTTGTGAATGCTGGGTTTCCATACTGGTGCTTTTCTCTGCACTTATTGCTAATGAGCATTTCCTAAGCAGTACTCCTAGGTACTTCACGTTTTCATGCCCCTACTGGTATGAGAATTGCTGCGCTAATTTGTAAATGACACACAGTTGACGGAGATGGGTATTTTTATCTACATTCATTTTGTAAGCCGAAAACATTTGGAAGTCTCAAGATGTTGCACAGCATAGGGACATCTTGGTTGGAGTTTTTCAGATATGTTGCTACATCATCTGCAGACCATGCTGTTCTTTCCTGTTCCCCTTCATTGCATACCCTTGGATGTTTGCACCTCTAATGTAATGGCTCTATATGTGTTACAAGCAACAATGGGCCTTTGCTTTCATTCTTGATCCCATTTGGTAACTAACTTTCAAATCTAGCCTTTGCTGTTCTTACCATCTTTGTCAAGTTTATTCCCACACTCATCCTCTCCAGCTTGTACTTTCATGTTCCATTCGTGGACCTAGTTGTCTCTTCATTTTCTATTTTATTTCTCTCTCTCTCTTTATATATATATATATATATATATATATATATATATATATATATATTTATAAAATCTTTTTTTTTTCTGTAGAGAGTACATATGGTGATTTGGTCACATTGACTAATCTTGGTGAGGAACCCCCAACCCCATATAAAAGTAGGAAACTGAGTTGATGACTAGGAATTTGGTCAGAGATTGTACAAAAAAGTTGAAAACGGGGGGATATTGCTGCAAGTATTGCACTGTGCACCCAGTGGGCAGGAAGTATGAAACAGATACCCATTCGAAGGGGATCTTTCCAATATGATCTTGTCATGATCACTGCTTCAAACAGATGAGGTTAGACTGGGTGAGGCTTCTGTGGTCAAATGGAAATGGGTGGGAAAAAATCAAATAGTTACAAAGCAGTCTTTCTGATAGCTTTCACAAGTAAATCTTATACTGCCCTCTTTACGTAGTAAAATATTATTTCTTGGTTCCTCTTGAAATTTAGCTTCATTTAAGCCTTTGGAGTCAACCGATGCAACATAGATATTTGCATCCTGTTCTAATGTGAAACTCCCAAGAAGAAGAAATTTAATGTAAAAGGAAATACTGCAGTAAAGTTGAGAGTACAGGACTTGAAAATAAAATGTATGAATAAAAAAATATTTATTTGAATTTGTTTACCAGGGAAGAGCGCTGATCTCAAAGGATGGTTTTTAATCTCTGCCTAGAAATAACCCAGAAAGGCAAAAAATAGTCTTAGCTTAACTTTACTTGACAGCTCTCACAATTAAACCTTGGTCTCTTCTTTCCTTAAAATATTCATTTCCCAGCTCCAGCTACAGTTCAGTTAATTTCTTACATGTGTACAGATATTTCCAGCACGGGCATTAATGCCTTTCTAGCTTGCCAATATACCAAAGCACTTGTTCCCATAATAAGTGTCCAGGCTGTTCTTAAAAATATCTAGACTAGTACTTACTTTACTGTAATTTGGTAGTCTGTTCCTTGCATCACCTATTCTGTCAGAGAAACAATTAGTACACTTCTCATTCCTATAGAATCTTCTAGATAGGTTGTCTGATGATTCTCTAGTACTTTTTGATAACCCCAAACATTTCCAGAAGTAGGTGTCCCTAAATGCCCTATATACCTGAATAAGATCTCCTCTTAAATATCTGTAAGAGACGCTGTACAAGTTCAGATATTGTATTCTTTCATACTCACTTAAATTTTCACATCCATGGATGCCCTTGGTATGTTTCCAGTGTACTCTTTCCAGTTTACTCATGCTTGTTTTCCTATAGGGTTTCTATATTGTTATTCCATACTCAAGTTTGGATGTAATGTAACTAACAAACAATGACTTCATCATTTTTGATTTTCTAGACTGTATAAATCGTTTTATACGACCTATAGTTCTATAACTATTATAGGTTCACAGGTTAGTGCTAGGCTAACTGCCTTTGTGGGCCATTTCAAGCCTAGCCAATTACCCCATGTGAAAATCAAACATGCACCTTGTGTCTATAAGGTAAGCACTTTAACCATTGCGCCAATCTTCTCAGTTCAGGATTCTCAAATTTGACACTTTGTTCCAAGCAGTATAAAAGTTATACCCAATTTTAAAGGACAAAGCATTATTGTGCAGCAAGGTCTCTTATCAATATTCAAGTAACATAAATAAGAGTTCTATTATGTCTCCATATTCATACTTCCATGACCTGCTTAACTGCATTTCTAGGTCAGGGGGAATCTACAGGCTGTCTCATTTAAGGGGCTACAAGAGAGTGATGCCAATACTTAGAGAGTGCCAACACATCACTGGATGTGCACACACTCTCACTCTCACACACTCTCACAGACAGACAGACAGACAGACAGACAGACACACACGCACACGCACAAGACACACACACACACACACAGACACACACACTCTCCTATGACACCTCAGCCACAGCATGTCTATGGATTGTGACAGGAAATCAAAGCACCAGGAAAATACTGGACAGAGAAGGCATCCCAGCCAAAAACTAACCTGAAAAACTAAGTACTGTGAGGCACAAACTAACTGCTGCATCACTGTTCTATGAATGTTTGGTCAAGCTGCACTTCATGCTGTTGGTTCTGTACATTAAACTACTCTGGATTTCATTACATTTATTCTAATACCACCTACTGGATATTTTTTTTCTTAAAGGTGAACCGCACCCACAGGCTCAAAAAACATGTTTATATTTCATCATGGCTTGATGTTTCTTACATTTTAACACCACTCTGAAGCTATTTATGGGTTTTTAAATATTTTTATATGCAATTTCTGAGTCTGACCACATGGGGTCGGGCATCTTGAAGTAATTTTAATTGTTTAGTCTGCCTCTAGGTATCCCACAATGCAGTACTCCTCTATAAAAGTTAGATCATGCAGGCCTCTTTCTTTCTAAAGCTCCTGTCACTGCACTGATTTTATATGAATACACTGCTATCTTTCAGTTAATTTTAAGTAACATTTCGTATTGTTAAATGACTACTTAAAATGCAAACAGTGCAAATACCATAGAACAGACTTTCAAAGTGCTTTTTGCTGCTGCTTCTTTTTAGAATGTCTAAACTACAGATCTTTTTGTGAAATCTGAACTGTACTGCGAATCATCTCCCATCCCCCTTCACACCTAACTTCCCTAGCTGTCAAAAGTGCTAAGGGTAATTTGAACTGTTACCTGCTCTGATTGACAGCTTACATCAGTCAGGAGACTTGATTCATGTACTGTTTCCTTGTTCTAGCCTTTACTTTCTGTATGGGTAGGAGAAGGACATAACAGCATGAGTGGGTTTTTAGGGCGGTCATGATGATGTCAGTTTGGGGAGAGAATTGGCCAGAGTACTACCTGTATTCATCGGCCTTGATGACATCAATGAATTGGAAATTTTTCCAGGGCAGGTTAAAAGTTTTCTGAAAGTGAAACCAACATAGTACAGTAAGGTACTATTCTAGTGGAGACAGTCAATTTAAAACATTGTAAATGCTGTGTTGTTTATTCATAGCAGGGACAGTAAACAAGGAGAGAAAGGACAGAGAAGTTAAGCATTTAAATAACATAATCCCATTATACTTTAATTCACTAATAAGGCTGCAATTGAAGGGGACCCTAATGGTCCAATTCACCTACCTAACTAGTAAAAACTGTCTTACAACCAACCAATGCAGGTCTTTGGAGTGAATACAGACTTACCTTTACTTTTTGGGCTCCTATCCACACTGGTAGATTTTTGGAACTGCATCAGGTAATGGAATACCAAATTGATAACTCTTATCAACCAACCATAGAAACAGATAATGCATTTAATATCTGAATGTTGAGAAAAGCAAAAAAGATACAATGGAAGTACTTCATAAACCAAAAAGAAAAGGGGAGAGACTCACACAAACATCATGCTGTTCAAATGCATTAGCACACATAATGGCATGTAGGGTTGCATTATCAACACCTGTCACAAACATACAAATTGGCAGGTTGGAAGTCAGGATGCCCTTTTGGCCGAAAAAAGAACCTTTTGGAAACTCCAGAGTACTTTTCGCCATTTAAGACTTAATTGGGAATGCGAGCCCTTCTCAGTATCTTTGTTTTGGATATCTAGGTAGTTTACAGACTAAGGAAATTTTCCCCCTTCTGCACTTCCCGTTAAACTGCTACATTTACATTTCCTGGATAAGTTTCGAGTTTGGTCTTGTTAACTGTCCTTGCTAGTTAAAGTAAAAGTTTTACTTAAGCATGGCGTATGAGGCTGACACAATTAAACAAAACTTAATGCCTACAAACATGACATCCTGGTTCTGACAAGCCGTTCAACTTTTAAAATCAACTTTTGTGTTATGAGAAAGGGAAATTATCACCCTTATTACTGGTAAAAAGATCAAGACATTTACAAACTCAACTACTTGTATAGAAGGCTGACTTTTAAAGTTACTCACCATGCCAAGGTGTACAAATGAACTTGTCCCTGGTACTGCACACCACCAGACTTCCAAAATTCAAACAGAAAAGAAACTACAGGGTACAATGAACCAAAAATAAGTATGTCCTGTTTGACATATGCTGTTATCCAAATGAACAATTCTAATAACAGCATCACCGTGTGTTTTACACCCATTTTCCCATTTAAGGTTGGTTTCCACACACAATAAATACAAAGCCAGCTATGCTGGGGATAACAGTGCAACAGTTTTTTGTTGAGCTCCCCACCAGTCATTCGAAAATTTATTAACCAATTGGTTGATATGATTAGAAAAACTCATAGCTGAATCTACCCATATACCCAGGTCCTTAAATGAGTCTACAGTTCTAATCACTCCATACTGTGTTAAATATTCACCTTTCAGTTTGTCTCCCAAATCTCATGTACTTGGTTTATGATGTATTTATCAACTTATTATTCTCCCGTGCCTAAATGGTCAATTTAGTCAAGTTATTTTGCAGACATGCCTTATCTGTAACACACGTAATTAGTTTAGCCAATTTCAGGTCATCTGCACATAGACTGTAGAACACTTCAGATGAAAAGGTTAGGTCTGAAAGATACAATCTCAACAAGTAAGGGTGTAGGACAGAGCCCTGTGAGGACACCCTGACTGTAACCAATTATTTCACTTGTCCAGTTGCTGTCTGATACTTGCCATGTCCTATTTGTATGCCATGCAGCTGTCCATCTGATCAAGAGTGCATCAGTACCTAGTTGTACTAATTTATTGATCAGAGTTTTATATATGACCCTGTCAAATGCTGAAGTTAAATCTTTTTTCATTCATAGCTGTTATTATAGAACATCATATTACAGGTGGTAATAGATCTGTTTCCAACATATGCATGTTGATATATGGTTTCATGTCCCAATTTATCCAGTTCTGACAATAACTGATCCAGTATTACCTTCTCCATTATTTTTCCACAACATGAAAGGAGACTTAAGGGTCTGTATGACTTTGGGTTTGTCCTACTCCCCTTTCCCTTGAAGACAAGTTTAATAAGTTTGTGCCTCCAACTTGAGGAATTTCCCCATATTTATTATAGTGAATAATAGCTATAATTGTGCCATAAGTTCTTGCTGAAGTGTTCTCAGATCATTGTTACTAATTCCATCTCCTTCCTGTGCTTTGTTTGGATCCAGTTTGCACAGTTCTTTTTTCAATATAATCTAATTTGATTCTAGTATTTGGGGTTATCCGAATGTTACTACGACCAGTTATCACCCCTTTTGTGGAGCCAAACTGTTTTGCATAAGAGTTTGTAAATAGATCTATAATATGTTGTCTAAGAATACATTTTAGAATCTACACACAGTTTATCAATTTGTATGTCTTTAATCTTTCCACATCTTTTGTATCTATAAAAAGGTTTCTTATTATGCTCAATATCATTATATAAATTTGCTTCAATTTTTTCTTCATCTTGTCTCATACTGTGCTTAATCTGTTTGTCCAGCTTGTTTATTTCAGTTTTCAAAGTTGTAGTTCGACCTCTCTGCCTTATATTTTTGTCTCTCACTTTAATCATATATCTTGTTCTTATGGAAATCTATCCCCCTGATGTTGTATGTCTAGATCCTGATGTTAAACTTTTTTTTTTTTATTTTTTTTGCACTCACAATTTCTTTTTCAAAACTTTCCACATTCCATCTGCAGTTTTCCCACTGAACACCTCACTCCAGTTAGTTTTACATAGTGACTGTTTTGCTTCCATATAATTTTTAATTAACCTTCTGAGCATTGGTTTAGATTTCAATGTGGCAGAATTATCTAGCAACAAATTAACCTTTATAACCCCTTGATCACTGCACATCAATGGTGGTAAAACTTGTCTGGAAGTAACAGTAATTTCTTTAGGAACACAAACTGTCTAATATGTTCCGTCCCCTAGAAGGTTGTTTCTTTTTTACAATCTGAAGCATTTGCTCAATATAGGTTGTGAATAATTTCCTTACTAACATTGTTGAATCAATATTATTCCAGTCTGTTTCTGGTAAATTTAAGTCCCCAGCTAACATTATTCCATCCTGCGTTTCATGCAAGAAATGTATGAATTCTTCTAGGTCATCTGCACTTGGCTTTGGTGGTCTATACACTTCAACAATTGTTATATGTTCCAGGGTTGTCTTTATTGTCACAGTTGCACAGTCTATAGTATTGGTGTTATCACTGAACATGTAATACTCACAGGTCTCATAACTGTCTTTAATCCCTATCATAACACCTCCACCTGAATTTTTGTTATAATGTCTGTTACAGTAAAAACATTTATACCCTGAGAGAACTGGTTTTCAGTCATTGTTCTTTAACCTTGTTTCACAAACAATAACAACGTCAGTCTTGGGGGAACTTCGGACATTTTTCAATTAAAAAAAAAAACTTTTATTAATGCTGCTACAAGTAACAACCATCAGTGATGCATCAGATGTTGCTATATGTGAACTGTTAAATTTTCGACCTGGAAAAAGTCCTGCCTAGTGTTTGTCAAATATTGCAAACTTCTACTTCTTTGGAGTAAAAGACGGCAGCACATTTGCTTCCTTCTTGGCCCTCGCTTGGAACTTTTGGAACCGATTTCTTGGAGGAACTGTCTAATCATGTGCGTTTACTTTCTTGTGTATTGAGATCATGTACTGTTGTATACTATATTGTAATACTCAATAAAAATCATTAAGTGTTGTTTCTGAGCTACACAGTTGTCTTCCGCATCAATTGAGCAGCTAAAGGTTTGCACATATGTTTGGCTTGTTAGAAAAATATCTCCTTTTCTTAATTTTGTATCTCTCTAAAGTACCTTCATTAGGTGTAGTTTTCCTTGTAGCATCTTTCCAAATGCTACTGCATTGTAAAATTTGCTCTAGGGCATTATTTGCGTATAACTGATTTCTAATTTTTTATTAATGTTAAATGACATGACTGAGCACTGTAAAATATTTTGAGTCCTGTATAACATACAGGTTGAGTACCATCTTCTTAGCAGTAAGTATTAATTAAGCAATAACCAATGACTTCGGTGTGGTATATTGAAGATTTACCTACGGTTGGTGTGGTTTACTCACAAGGACGGAGCCCGAGTGATTAAAGCCAACTGTGAGTAAATTTCAATATACCACAACCACTGAGTCGGGTATTGCTATTATATAATGACATTGTTTAAGAAAAAAATACTTACTTTTCTTAAATAATGTCTTTGTATAATGCCTCTGTGTTGCCCTTCTGCGATTTTCTGACATACTGGGGCTTTCTGATGTACTGCGCATGCGTATGGGACTTGTGTTCCCATGCTTACACAGTACATCAGTGCTGTACAGGGGTAGCAATGGAGAAAGGAAGGTATCTGTTGCAGCTGCTGCTTTTTTATTGAATATAAAAAAGAAACCGGGAGACTTTTTACATTTGGGAGAGTTGGGGCAGACAAAATAAAAGGATAATTGGGTAAGTTTTTAAGTTTTGCAGAATGTACCTGATTATCCTTTTATTTTTGTCTGCGCCGTCTCCCTCATTTTCTTCAAGTCTTCCTTTTTCTTTATTTCAAAAAAAGAAAGAAAAGTAAAAAAAAAAATTACGAGATATACTAACGGGAAAAAGTCTGGGTGACCGGACCTTTTTCCATTGGTATATTCTCGGATTTAGAATGAGTACACTGGTTGGGCTGGCCAATCGGCATGCTCATTTTTTTAATATTAATGGCCAGTCATTGTATAATTACCTGTTTTAGTGCCCCCAGAGAGAGAATGCCCTAACCAATATGAAATATTAAAATTAAAGGGAGTGCTGCATTTTTACAGGATGAAATGTAGTATTTGTCCTTTGAATAAAGAAATTAAACTAATATTTTAACTGTATGTTTAGAGCAGGTTTGGAACTGTCTACATAATTTTCTCCATATTCTGTTCTTTATCAGAACTGGGTAACTAGAGGGAGGTTTGCGTAATGGTCAAGATATTTCCTTACAAATACATGGTTTAGGGTTTGATTCTCACATTGGTTAATTAGCTAGGCTTAAGATGGTCCACAAGAGCAGTTAGCCTAGTACTAATCTATGAACGTATGAAGATATCCTTAACAGATTAAAATAAATGTATATCTTTCCAAGAAAGTAGTTGGAGAAAATGATTAAATATGGCTCGGTTCTAGACCTTAGGAAAAGTATTTGTGGCTCGTTCAGACTTTCCGTATTTCCTTAACCTTTTGCTGCTTATGTAGTCTGACATTGATATTGTTTATATAGTGTGGATCAGTCATACTCTCTTTGTAAAACTACAGTCTAGTCAGAACACAAGTACTGTAATTGAGCTTAGATATGGTCAGCAATCACTGTTCTCATTAAGAAAGTCCTTGTAGATGACTTGCTGTATACAGTGATTCCATATAGATGTTGGTCTCTTTAATGATAGGCAGGAAAACACTGACCTGTCATAGAAATGTATTGCTGATTAATGTCCGTGGCAATTTCTTCCCAGCTGATCTATTACTGGGTTTGCTACATACTGTTAGGTGCATCCATTCTCTTTATCAGATCAGCTTGCTTAGCTGCTAGAAGTGTTTCTTAAAATGCTATTTTCTCTTAAAAATGCTGTTAAATGTTTTATTTCCTTTATAAAGATACTGTACCATGATTTTAATGCTACCAACTTTGTCATACAGGTTATAGCTTTCTGTAACTTTCCAGAATTAGTGTCTCCAACGAAGATGGCATTGGATTATCATTCTGCTGCGGTCGTAATAAGTTGTGCCAGTTTATAGTCTCAGGCAAGCTTTGCAGATTACAGTTATAAAGAAGGAAAAAGCAAATAAAGGGAAAGAAATAATTTATACAAAAAAAAGCAAAGAAAAAATTGTGAGCAAGGAAAAAAAATGTAAATAACTGAGTAAACAGAGTCCAGTGATCTCACCTTAATGTATGGTAAGGTGTATCAGAAGGGGTACATGCTTTTTAGGAGCAGAAGCAATTTAAAGGATAAGACTCCTATGATGAACAGGTGAGCTTAACTTCCTCACAAAGTCCTTTGTCAAATAGTAGTAGTTGTATATGAAACATTGCATACAAAGCTAAGCTTTCTTTACATGAGGATGAAAGCACTGTTGTGCAAACTTTAAAAGTACAGATGAATGCGACCACTACGTACAGTTTAATGGAATGATCTGGGCCACCCTGGCACACCTTTTGTGCAGCAAGTTCTTGATTCCAAACTCATCAACTCAATCTGCGATATGGCTTGACACACCTTTAACTTTTCTACTACTTACTGATATTTGTCCTTATAAAACTAAAGGTAAGCTGACACACACACACACATGTTGATGTTCATCGTGTTTCACTGTTGTAGTCATTACTCTTGGGTTATCCTGCTGGCAGGCTACCCGCAGTCGGCCTGAATTCCAAAGTACTGGTCCGGCGTCGGTTGCTGTCGCCTCTTCCCTGATGTCCGTGCACCAGGGGTATAAAAGATGCAGCCGACGCCATTTTCTTCCATCTTTCTTGCCGCACGGTGCCAGAAGCAAAAGCAGTTTGCAAGTGCCGGTCGGCCGACTCCTTAGATTTTCAAAAAAGAATTTCAGATCCGAAGTCTTCATTAAAGCTAAGTACCCCGTTGGGGAAAATTTTTTTTCTTGCTCCAGACCGATGTCAGAAAAAGTTGACAATTGTATTTCTTGCGGGAAGCAAATACCTCATAAGGATTTTCATTCTTACTGTATTCCTTGTCTAGGCCCTGATCACGACGTTGCTGTCGGTTTTGTGCTAGATTTAATCAATGCACTATTAAGCGTCGGTACGATTTTGCCTTTCATTACTTTGGCTGAAGGTTTAATTATGTAATGCCGTCGGAACAGCAGACAACCAGAGTTTATAAAAAGCACAAAGAAAAGGAAAAGGACAGGCATCCGAGATCCAAAACTGACTACGAGGCCCCCGCTAGGCCAGTCGCCGGTTCTCAGTGAGGCGCTTTTGCAGCCCCTGGCGCCCGCTACCTCAGAGCCACAGGCCGCTTCCGACTCCCACGTGGAGCCGACTAGGCCTCTGGATACTCAAGGTATTGGACTCTTGGATACTATTCCCTCAGATGGGTCCGGAGCCGTTGAGCAGGCACCAGCTTCTGAGGGTGTTTTCAGACCTGTGCAATTATATGTCAAGCCAACCTCAGCTTCAAAGACTAAAACAGCTCTAAAGACAAAGAAACAAGTACAGCATTCTCCTGGACAGACTTCCATGCCTAAGAAACAGATGCTTAAAATGGCCGAAGACCTAATTACTTTGATCAGGGGTTCCCATCCCCCTCCTGATAAGAGGCCTAAGCAATATACAGAATATGACTCTTCTCATCAGGTTTCAATTTCCTCTGATTCCTCTTCTGAACAGGGATACTCTTTTCCTCCCTATGAGGATTCTGATGCTGAATAATCTATTCCTTCAGCCTCTCCTCCTGAGGATTATTCTTTTGGGGAAACACTGCATACCATGAGGGAGCATTTTCACTGGGAGAGCCAAGATTACTCAGAATCTAAGAAAAGGCTCCGAGACTTTCTTTTACTACCTCAGCACAGACCTCTATCTATTCCACCCATTCTAGACATTGTAGATGATGTATTTTCAGAGTCCAGCCTGTCTCCTGACTTTAGCCCCTGCACCTGCTAAGCCAGACAGATACTACAGGGTTCCAGACTCTCTCAAATTTCTATATAAAAACCCTGCTGCTGACCCAGCTATATCTCAGGGTCCCAAAGGCATCAAGGCTTCCACTGCAAAAAACCTTGTCCCCTCTGATAGGGATTCTAGGGCACTGGACAGATGGGATGGGGGAAAAGGTTTACACTTATGCTACCTTGGCTGTAAGGGCTTTAAATTGTCAGTTTCATATGCTTAAATATCAGCAATACTTAATGTCACTGCTTAAACAGAAAATATTGGCAAATTCTGAATGTTCTGATAAGAAGGAAATGCAGGATTTATTGCATGCAGCTGAACAAGTGAGAATGCACACTTTGCAATGTGGTTTTGATTCACTAGAGGCCTCTTGCAGGCGGCTGTTATGGTTCTGTCATTAGAAGGCATGCTTGGTTAAAGGAACAGAATCTGCCTGATCATGTTAAAGCAAAATTATTGGTGTTAAGGCAGAAGAGGTGTTGATGAAAATGGAGTATAAAGCGAAATCCATGCAGATAGTTAAGGATTTCCTACAGGTACAGCCACCCAGATTTAGCAGGAACTGGCCTACAAAGAATTGGTCCTTTCCAGTGTCAGACAGGCCACAAAGAGGCAGATGCAGACGCCCCAGAGGCAGATCCCAGCCCCAAGGCTCATACAGGCCTAAATAATGGGGTGCTTCTACCTCCAAAAGCAGAGAAGACAAATCACAACCATACAGGAAACAGTCCCAATGACTTTCCTCTGCCAGAACCAAGCACTTATCTTTTGGCAGCCCCCTTAGGGGGAAAACTAGCACTTTTTTTTACCAAATTGGCACGATTACCCAGGACAAATGGGTCTTGAACATAGTGTCCCAGGGCTACAGGTTCCACTTTCACACCCTGCCAAGGGCAAAAGGTATGCCAGACATGCCACACAGTCAATGGGCAGAGGCACAAAAACAAGTTTCATCCCTCATGGACATGAGGGCCATTCAGCAAGTACCACAACAAGAGCAGGGACAAGGATTTTACTTGAGACTTTTCTTGGTGCCCAGAAAGGACAAAGCCTGGAGACCAATACTGGACCTGTCTATTCTAAACACATTTCTGGAGGTTCCAAAATTCAAGATGTTGACTCTGCAGCAGCTACTGCCCATGCTGGGCAAGAAGGCTTGGCTCGTAACTTTGGACCTAAAAGAGGCATACCTGCATGTCCCAATCAGACAATCTTATAGTTTCATAGTTTCATAGTTTAGTACTAGGCTATCTGCCCTGGGGCATTTATAAGCCTAGCCATAGTGATGTGGCTTTCGCCACCCCATGTAATGGTACAAAAGTGTACAGAATAGATTTAGAATACTGTGCCTCTGTCTAGTTGTGACACAGTGAAAGACCCCCTTACATAATAGAATTAGTTTACTGTGCCTCTGTCTAATAGTGACACAGATGACCCCTGGGGTAAACCTATGATCTCCCATCCACTCGTCAAGATTTCTCTTGAAGAGAGTCAGTGAGGGGCTCTGCCTAACATGAACTGGGATTCTGTTCCAGAGTATGGGAAGTCTTTGAGTTATGAATCTGTCCCTCCAGCATGTCCTATTTATATTTGTGCTGAGGTTTAAATCTTTAGCTCTCGTGGTTCTGATGGATTTGGATTTTTTGAGGTGGAGCATGTCCATCAATTCCTGATTGGACATGGCCTTGTACGTCAGGCACAGATCACCGCTGAGTAGGCGGTATGCTACTGAATAGAGCTGGAGTTTCTTTAGTCTGGCAGCATATGACATGTGTTGGAGACCCTTGATCCTGTTGGTGAGGTACTTTTGGGGTCTCTCTAGCTGTTGCAAGTGTCGGGTGAGGTACATACCAAATGGGGCATTGTACTCAATCATGGGCCTGATAAGGGAGGAGTATAGGGGTACAATGACCTCCTTTGATCTGGATGTGAATCCCTTCATGATAAGGTGGGCAAGGTAGAAAGTCTTTCTAACCACTTTGGCAATGTGGGTGTCAAATGAGAGGTCACTATCGACTTGGGTCCCCAGGTCTCTGATTACTTTTTCCGTACTCAGTGGGTTACTGTCTATGTGATAATTTGTGGGTACTTTGTTTTTCCCAAAGGGGATGACTATACATTTTTTGGCATTTAGTTGCAGAAGATACCTCAGATTCATAGCTGGCTTAATGCACTACCAATTCTCTGCACTGCCCTTTGGCTTATCTACTGCGCCCAGGGTCTTCACAAAATGCCTGGCACCAGTAATTGCATTTTGCAGACAAAGAGGAATTCAAATATATCCTTACTTGGACGACTGCCTTATTCAAGCAGAGAACAAAGACATTCTACTAAAGCATCTGGCGTTTGTAAAAAGATTACTAATTTGCCTAGGGTACACAGTAAACGAAAATAAATCAAAACTAGTACCCTCTGGAGATAATATTCCTGGGTGCAAGCTTAAATACAACTGCCCAGATGGCTTATCTCACGCCAGGCAAACAAAGGCAACTGACTTCTTACTTCAAAATGTTGGCAACAAAGACCCAGTTATCTGCAAGAAAAATTCTGCAGGCTTTGGGCTTCATGGCATCCTGCATTCTGCTAATTCCATATGCCAGACTGCATATGAGGAAACTACAATGGTATCTAAAATGTGTTTGGACTCAACATTGCCACAGCCTGGAAACATTAATTGCCCTCATTCCCTGCCTGCAACAGGAGTTTCGATGGTGGGCACAGGCCTGTCACCACAACAAAGGACAGCCATTCACTTTACCCAAAGCCAGGCAGATACTAATAACGGATGCATCAGATTATGTCTGGGGGGCCCACATGGCAGGAAAATGTATTCAGGGCACATGGCCCGCAAGCCACATGCATCTTCATATCAATCAAAAAGAGATGCTAGCTATTCAGAATGCCCTGACAGCTTTCAAAGATCTACTTCACCCAGGGCATCTACTGATAAAGTCGGACAATACTACAGTCATGTGGTACATAAACAAGCAGAGAAGGCACACATTCCTACCCCCTCTGCAGACAAGCCATGACTTTGTGGGACACAGCATTGACTTGTCAAGTTCACCTGCAAGCACAATTCCTGCCGGGAAAAATAAATACTCTGGCAGACGAACTAAGCAGAAACCTCATGGATCTCCACGAGTAGAAACTGGATCCACAAGTCTTCAGCATGATAACAAAGAAATGGGGATGCCCAGACATAGATCTAGTTGCCTCCCCTCACAACTGCCAACTACAGAGATTCTGCACGAGGATTTATTACAAGCAAGCATGGAAAGTGGATGCCCTATCCTTCAGCTGGAAAAACGTATATGCCTTTCCTCCACTGCCTCTCCTCCCCAAGGTACTCCTAAAGGTCAGACAAGAGAAGCCAAAAATTATACTGATTGCCCCAGACTGGCCATGCCAGCACTGGTACCCAATCCTAAAGAACTTGTCTCAAGGTCCAGCCTGGACATTGCCTCAAACTTCTCACTTACTGACCCAACAAAACAATCAGATCCTGCACAGCCAACTCAGGACCTTAAATCTGGAAGCATGGCAGATAATGTAGCCATTCCGACCACTCCTCTCTCCAAAGCTGTAATGGATGTTATCTTGGAGGCCAGGAGGCCCAGTATGAGAAAATCTCATGCAGAAAAATGGAAGAAATTCTGTGCTTGGAACCAGGAACAGGGAATTGACACGTTTGTACCAAATATTCCTCAGATTTTACAATACTTAACTGAGATGTTGGACAAAGGCCTATCCTTTTCATCAATTAAGATTCATGCCTCTGCCATTTCAGTCCATTACAATATAGAACCACCTATCTTTTCTCATCCTTTAATAAGGCAGTACCTCAGAGGGGCCAAAAATATAAGACCTCCAAGGAGAGCACCAATACCTGCATGGGGCCTCAATTATGTCTTGGAAAAACTTACACTGCCTCCTTTTGAGCCAGCCTCAACAGCTGATATAAAATTCTTATCCTGGAAAACAGCTCTGCTCCTAGCAATAACTTCTGCAAGACGAGTCTCGGAGTTACAGGCACTCATGACTGTGGAACCTTTTATCATTTTCCATCAAGACAGGGTTTCTCTGAGGACGAACCCTACATTTTTGCCAAAGGTGGTGTCCAGTGTGGCCCTTAATCAAACCATTCACTTGCCTACCTTTTATCCAAACCCACAGAACAAGGGGGAGAGACTTCTGCATTCTTTGGACATACACAGACAGCTACGCTTCTACTTGGACAGAACTAAAGCTTTCAGAAAGACTGAGCAACTTTTAGTGGTATATGCTGCAGGATCACAAGGAAAGGCGGTCTCAAAACAGACTATTTCAAAATGGATAGGCCATTGCATTCGTTTCTGCTACTCACAGCATGGCAAATCAGTGCCTAAGGGCATTAGGCCACATTCTACCAGAGCAGCAGCCTTCCTCAGAGGAGTACCAACCAAAGACATCTTAGAGGCTGCAACGTGGAGTTCAGTGCACACTTTTACAAAGCACTACCACTTACCTCTCTACTCTAAATCCAGAGCAGGCTTTGCCACTGCAGTTCTGCAGGGCCTCATAGCCTCTCCTAATCCTATTTAGCCCAGCCACCCATCCTCAGCTTTGGGATTCAACCCAAGAGTAATGACTGCAACAGTGAAACACGATGAACATAGTACAGTTGTGTGTACCTACCATAAATGTAGATGTTCGAGTGTATTCACTGTTGCAGTCCAGGTTACCCTCCCACCATCCCCCTTTCATTTGCTGGGTTTTATCTGTACTTCTCTATTTTATACAACCTATGTGGTGTATTTGCTTGTAGATGAAGGAAATGTTTACTTTAGTGCATGCATGTTTATTGGCATAATCTATTTAGCCTACCCTTTTGGGGGCACCTGACATCTGGGGCAAGAAAAACTGAAGAAAATGGCTTTGGCTGCATCTTTTATACCCCTGGTGCACTGATGTCAGGGAAGAGGCGACAGCAACCGACGCCAGACCAGGACTTTGGAATTCAGGCCGACTGTGGGTAGCCTGCCAGCAGGATAACCCAAGAGTAATGACTGCAGCAGTGAATACACTCTAACATCTACATTTATGGTAGGTACACAACTGTACTTTCTGTGCTCTGGTCTTGGTAGGCTTATATGAAAGCTATTAAATGTCATGTTCCACTATGTGTAGCAGCTTCATCCTTTAACTCCTAACTTGTATCTGCTGTACTGAAGGTGCACCCTGATGGATCCGAGCATTGCATTAAACTGTATGTAGTGGTCACAGCCACCAGTACTTCTACAATTTGTGCAAGTTTGCTTCCAATCTCATTCAAAAAAAGCTTTGCTTTACCAAAAAATTAGTTGCATGGCCTTTTAATTTCACTTAAGTTTGCTAGCAGTTACCCACATCACTCCTCAATTTGCTACTGTCCAACACTTATCTTCATAGATTCATAGGTGTGTACTAGGCTAATGGCCCTGGAGCCTTTACAAGCCTAGCCCATAGATGTGCCCTGGCATTGTGCTGCCCAGTGTTATCTGTACTGTTTGGACTGTTGTAGATTAAAAAACAAACAAAAGGGCAGAACTAGAAGAAATGTGACAGTGGCTAAATAAGAAAAATGTATAGCCATGTGGCAGACGTGTTGCTGTTCCCTTTTTTGCCTGTATTATTTTGAAAATATTGTTGGTTAAAGGTGTTTTGTTTTGTTTTATTTTATTTTAATTGCTGTGTAATCCCATGTGATACGTGTAGTCATGATCTATAGTAATGGATTTTGGCAGGAATAATTTGTTTAACCCAGGTAAATTATAAATACAAAATGGCTGGAGTGTGATTGTCAGATTTTGCCAGCAGGATCATCTTGGTCTGTCTTAGGCAGTATGCTTTATTATGTCAAGGTCGTCTCACACTTCCCATTCTTGTTGAGTTTGTTTTACTGTTTACATTTTTTTGTTTGAGGTTCATATTACCTATTTTCTAAAGCATTTTCAGACTTTCTTGGGTACATTTTTTACACTTTGTGTGTATATTTTGTTTCCTTTAATGTGTGATGTATTTTAAGTCCGTAGTTCATCTATATTCATGTTTGTTTCTGCATTGCTGCCTTTTTTATTTTTATTGTAAAGTAACACAAAAAATCTGCATTAAACATATAGACAGAAGCTGTATTTGCTCCTCCAAAGATGTATTGTATGTTTTTGCATGTCTGTGCAGTGTAATAAAGTACTGTCTTGTGTGCCCTATGGCCAGTGCATCACTTTTTCTGAAGACCAGTCATCTCTAATTGTTCATAAATGAAAAAAAAAATAGATCAGAACATCATCTGTCAGCCAGTGCTTATGACTGGAACTTTCCTTAGGAAAGAGCTGATGGCGAAGCACCTGTTTGCAGTTACTGTGGAACTTGATTCTCCCCACTGAAGATGCAGCTGCTGTTAGTCCATCCAGGACATAAAGGTTCATGAATTATGCATAATCTGAGTCATGCAGCTCCTCCCCTTTTCCCTTGAGCGATTCTGTAGCTTTCCATGGGAAGTCATACTCCTCAGCTATTCCTGATTTTCAGGGTCATCCCTGATTTTGACTCAAATTTTAGCTCTTTCCCTCCTAATCCCTCGTAAAATTTGTGATCTTTGGAGGAAAAGGTGTTGAATGACACTTAATAAATGACAGTAATTAGAGTTATAGATTTCTTTTACTTCAGAAAATGTATATTAATTCACATTCTCTGGTTATGTCAGTGCTTGACATTAATAGTACAAATATTTTAAGAGTGTCCCCAGTTGGTTGAGAGCTATGACTCAAATGCATGTATGAATGTTAAAATTTTTAAGAAGATTGTTTAGCATTTACTTCAAGTCGACTTTGTACATGGATGTGTTTTTGTGTGTGCTAGAAAGTTAATCATCCATTAAAGAAGAATGTGAACATATATGAGCTTTTACTTTTTATTTGTATGCCTGTAATGAACGTACCCCTCTATATGATTACTCCCTCCAGCAGCACATGCATGATTTACTGCTGTGTCTGTGGACCTTTATTGCAAAGCTGAATACAGGGATCTGTTGTCATTTTGCCAGCTCTGCAACTAAGGACATAATAGTTAGGGTTTTGACTGTTAAGTTGCTTCTGATTTAGAAGTCACCTTCCAGTTCCTAGCCCATACTACCTTTATCTATGTACTGCACCCATATTGTTTGTCTTGTTCCCTACATTGCTCTGTACCCATTTACTGTGAATCTTTGGCTTCACATAATGAAGAACTCCATTGCCACTTTAAAGAGAAAGTGACGTGACAAAGGGGTCAGATCTCAAGTCATGCCTGCCAGCCAGGGCCAATGTTAGCATTCTGGGGGCCCCCAGCAAATGTCAAGTTGGGGGCCCCCTAGGCACATACAGTATAAGTATCACCCTGTCAATGCCACACCTCCTAAGAAACCTTTTAGTTTTTGGTGCAAACTTTTAGGAGTAGTATGCTCAGACAGACCTGCAGCTACAAACTCTTACATTACAATAGGCCTCTCTACCACACTTTGTTGATCTGCCTAACAAAGGAACACTTAGTTACTGTCATTTAGTTGCAACAGTGATACATTACAACAACTGTAGGTACAGGTCTGGGCTTAAATGAAGTGATGACTAGGCCTACTGTTTCAACACCCCTCCGCACACCCTCCAGTCCTCTCCTCTGATCCCTCCCCCCTTTTGGGCTCCCCATACCATGCTGTGAAGGCTGCCAGCCTAGCTAGATAGAATTTTCGAGATAATTCTGTCATCTGTAAATATTAATGTAAACCACAGGCTTGTTGTCTTAAATGGTAAAAATAGTGTCTTGTGGAACTGGAAAATAATGTAACAACAATACACTCTACTGACCAAGTAAAGCATGTTGTGACCCTTTGCTGTAAACACTGCTCCGGCCAGTCTACATGAAAGAATTCTTGTTATTGTTTTAAGGCCAGAATTTGCATGCATAAATGTCCTTTATTGCTCTGGTTTCTGCCCAGAGGTGAAGAATGTAAATGTAGTTTCTGTTAGCCTGGGAACCCAGGGAAGTGTGAAGAATGATGTAATGTGAACCAGGAATGTGGTTTTAAAAACAGAGAGAATCAGAGAGCATTAATCATTTTTGGCTTGACCATCCAACTCACAGCACTGTCTTGCTCTTTATGTAAGTTTATCTTAGACTTGTGTTTCCTCTTAGAAATAGCTAGATACTAAAAAGATTAGACTGTGTTTTTCTGTGATGTCAGAACTGTACGACTGAATTATTTTAAGTATTTCTATGTGATCTCTGAACTCTTGACTAGCACTGTGTAGTAAAAAATATTGTCTTGTGTTTTAACTATTTGTTATTAAATATTTTTAAACCCTTTCAACTGTGGCTGTTTTTGTAGAGATAATTTAAGCTCTCTAGAGTACTTGCATGTCTTTGGTAAAATTGTACAAAGTCACTCTAATAGTATTAGCCCTGGGCTATACTACCAATTTGATAATAATGCAAAGTAATAATTTAGACACCCTTTTAAGGGCCTTTGAGTAGCTGATAAACCTTAGTGGGTGGTGACAGATGATACTACCATATAGTCTGGGGAAAAAGGGGCACATCTAGAGAACCTGTGCCAGCCTTCTCCAGGAGTGTCTGTGTGGTTGTATAAACTCTTCTTAAAGTTTGTGTGTGTCCGCTACTTGGGCAGAGACACAAAGCACTGGTTGGACAGAGAGGGTGCTGGAGGTTTTAGCTTGCCCAGTAGGCTGAGATCTGGACCCTATAGCTGTGCCAGTGGGTAGTCTTACTGGGGACCTGGGGAGCAAGGGAGTGACCAGCCCTGGACTGACTGTGATCTCTGTGTGCTCTTAAGGGAAATTGCACTTTACTGTGTGTATTTGTTATCCTTTCCTCCTATATGAGATGCCCCTCACTGGTGTTAGTGGTGAAGATTGAGGCTCCTTGTTTGCTGGGCCAGGGCACGGCTGTCACACATGCACATCACTTTCTTCTTCCTTTAATCGCATTTTGACATAACTGTCAGCTTTTTCAAGAAGGGATAACTTTCTGTATGTTCTGAAGTACATTTTAAAGTTCTTTGTTCTTTTTACACAACCTTTTCATCCAATAATGGCTTGAGAAGACATTATTATTAAGGAAAGAAAGTCGCTGTTGCTGTTCAGCTTTAGTTTTCTTGGCATCTTTTCAGCACACCTTTCCTGACCAAGTCAGCACAGTAATAACCATTTAGGAAGTAACTCAATTAAGCTGGCGCCCCCAGAGCCATAGGTGGTTATATATGTGCCTTGGTATGCATTTTAGAACATTTTCTCAGCATTTTACTCCAATGGTGGCCTAAACAAAAATTATGAAAAAGAAAAGAATTTCAGTCTTATTTTTTTCTTTTAAGGAAGACGTACATTGTGCCCAAGGGTTAGGGAATAACACCTCCTTCCCTAACCCCCCACAAAAGACAGTCACTTGCCTTTACATCCCTCTGGTGTAAGACTAGGCTGAAAGCAGAGCTTTAAATTGGCTTAGCCATATATTTCAAGTGACTGCTGATGTATGTATACATAGCATGCTTCCTCATCCCTACCCCTCAAAGTCAACCCCGTGTATATGTGCCTGATGTGTGATTGTGAGAATGATTTCAGTAATATATTCTAATTTGTTGGTCTAAGACAGTACATCGCCCTACACAAGCTACAGTAACCTTCTTTTTACACCTCTGAGATCTGTGAGAAAAGTAAATAAACAATGACCACACTGTCCTCAGCTCAAACACGAGCTATAATGACTTCATGTGCACACCTCTAAGGTTCGACTGATGAAAATTAAGGTTGTAATAACCGCACAATCTCCAGCCCCCATAACCTACAGCAGCTTTCTGTACACACACATTTGAGCAAGGTTGATTTTAGAATGGGTGTGGTTGAAACCAGAGGCTATTATCAGCTTTATCCTAAAAGGGTCATATCTCAGCATTGTTCAGGTTAAACAGCTCAAAGGAGAACTCCACACTCTCATACAGTTTAACTCAATCGTTAGGTTTCTGTTCTCCTTCTGTCATTGTCCATGTTGGTGTGAATGACCTGAGACGTACTTTCCTGGACTACATGAAAAGAGACATGGAAGAGCTCTCTGATCACGTAGCCCAGGCTGGTATGACCCTGACCTTGAGTAGCATCCTGCCCTCACCAAGAGTGATGCCACAGTATAAAGAAAAAATGATAAATTTCAACAATTGGCTAAGTTTCTGGTGTCATTCAAAGGGGATCCAGTGTCTGTCTGCCTGGGATGACATGCTCGATAAGCCATGTTGCTTCACAAGAGATGGCTTGCACCGGTCACCCTTAGGCTTTCGAATACTGGCTAAGGCTTTTGCCGCCCCCATAGTGCCTTTTTTAGGCAAGGCTCAAAAGACAAACCCACCACTGTAAATAGCACAAGTAACCAAAAACTGAGGGTAATGCTACTCAATGTCAGAAGTCTAAACCTCAGAATGCATGCACTCGTAGCACTCCTCAGTATGGAAAACATCGATATCTGTGCAGTAACAGAAACCTGGTTTAAGGCTCCAGAGGGCACCCCAGCACTACCAGGCTATAACTCATACCATACTTTTCGGCCACAGAACCCGGACAGAAACACAAAAGGTGGGGGTGTATCCATATTCATCAAGGATACCCACACCTCCAGGTTAGTGACACAGCACAATGCCTCAGAGATCATCCATGTGCAACTAACAACGGGCAAAACTGCAATTCAAATTGTAGCTTGCTACAGATCACCCACCATGACCCAGGACCCCTATTCCGCATTTCTGGTGACACTGGAAAATATGAAGGTCCTACCAAACGCCCTAATATTGGGTGATTTCAATTACCCAAACATTAACTGGGAGAACTACTCAAGTACTAACTCCCTTGCCCAACGCTTCTTAGAATTTATAAACTCGAATGCCCTGGATCAACTGGTCAACACACCCACCAGAGCTGACAGCATATTGGACTTTGTCATCACCAACATGGGCGACCGGTGTTCCACACCGGAGGTCAAACTCTCGCTGGTTAGATCAGACCATAGACTAATCACTCTGGATATTCACATTCCGCCCCAACCCCAATCAAGGAAACCACCGTGAAAAACTTTTCAAAAGCAAGCTTCATGTTACTTAAGACTGAGGTGGAAAGGTTCACAGCACCCATGCTAAAGGACAACGCTGTCCAAGCTGCTGAATCCCTTACAAAGGCACTCTATGGGCACCTACAAGAAAGCATGGTTTGTGCTATTCCAAGCAAAACCAAGACTCACTCCTCCAAGAAAAGGAAACCAGTCTGGTGGACCACTGCCATAAACAAGTTGTACAGTAGAAGGAGGAAGCTACTGCAGAAAAGAGTAAAATCCCAAGAAGGAAAGACATCCCTGATCAGTATCAGCAAGAAACTACGATCCCTCATAAAATCATCCAAGACTAGCATCGAAAGAAAAATTGCCAAGGACTCCAAAGATAACCAGAAAGTGTTCTTTAGCTATGTCAAGGACCTAAGTGGAAACTCTCAGATCGGCTGTGAGTTAGTGCAGAATGGCACAAAATACACTGAACTGACTGATCTTGCCAACATTTTGGCAGACAGGTTTAGTGCAAACTTCACCCCCCTCTCACCCCCTAAAGGGCCTATAACCATACTAGAAGAATGTAGTGCCCTGGCAATCACTGACACACAGGTTAAAACACCCATATCCAAAGTCAAAAATACAGCTTCAGTGGAACCAGACTGTGTCCCAGGCTGTGTCTTACACGAGCTCCAAAATGAACTAACCCCTCACCTAAACACACTGTTCAAACTCAGCCTCTCTACAGTCTACGTACCCATAGAGTGGCACACAGCAACAGTTATCCCGCTCCACAAAGGTGGAGCAACAATGGACCCAGGGAACTATCGGCCCTATAAGCCGACTAGCCTGGTCTGCAAGGCTATGGATCGCATCATCATGGAATTCATTAACAGAAACATTGGGAACCTTCAAACATTGGACCCTACCCAGTTTGGCTTTGTTAAGGGCAGGTCATGCCACCTAAACCTGGTGGACCTCTTTGAGACAGTTGCCAAGGCTTTAGACGAAGGAAAGGAGATCCACACAGCCTACCTAGACCTAGCAAAGGCTTTCGACACCATTCCCCATTCTGGTATTATAGACAAGCTCACCAGCCTGAACATAAACCCCTACGTCACGAGATGGGTTGCCAATTGGCTCGCGGATAGAACCCACATGGTGAGAGTTGCAGGCTGTAGGTCTGACTCTAAACCAGTTACAAGTGGCGTCCCCCAGGGCTCAGTCCTGGGACCCCTCCTGTTTGGTGTATACATCTCAGAGGTACAAGCAAGCACACGATGACTATGGCTGACCAAGTTCGCAGACTACTGCAGACTGGGGGCCATAATTGACTCTCCAGCTGATACAGACATCCTCCAGAAGAGTCTCACTCAAGACAGATACCTGGTGTCAAAATCATGGCCTCAAGTTAAATGCCAAAAAGTGCATAGTCATCCCCTTGGGAAAAAACAAAGTACCCGCAAACTACCACATACATGGTAGTCCCCTAAATACAGAAAATGCAATAAGGGATCTGGGGACCAAAGTAGATAGTAATCTCTCCTCTGATAATCATATTGCCAAGGTGGTTAGAAAATCCTTCTATGGTGGCCCACCTAATCACAAAAGGGTTTGCATCTAGAACAAAAGAATTTATTGTGCCCTTCTACTCATCACTCATCAGACCCATCATATAGAGTACAATGCCCCATTTGGGATGTACCTTACAAGGCACCTGCAGCAGCTGGAAAGATGACAGAAGTACCTCACCAAGAGGATTACTGGCCTCAAACATGTGCCCTATGCAGCCCGACTGAAGAAACTCCAGCTGTACTCTGTTGCATACTGCTTACTCAGAGGTGATCTCTGCCTGACATTACAAGGCCATGTCCAACCCAGAATTGATGGACATACTCCACCTAAAAAAAAAAACAAATCCCCAAGAGCTATATGCTCTAGTGATCTAAACCTCACCGCAACAATAAATAGGATGTGCTGGAGGGATAAATTCCTGTCCCAGAAACTCCCCATGCTTTGGAACAGGATTCCAATCTACATTAGGCAGAGTCCCTCACTAACTCTCTTAAAGAGAAACCTTGACGAGTGGATGGGAAACCGAAAATTTACCCCAGGGATCACTGCAGTGGCTTTGCTGGACAGAGGCACAGGGAACTAATGGCTGTGCTGGACCGAGGCACAGGGAACTAATATAAGGAGTCAGTGAAAGCCAAGACATTCTGGCTAGGCTTATAGATGCCCTCAGGCAGATAGCCTAGTACCTACCTATGAACCTATGAATTTGGTTCCAGCATTGTGTATGTACCAGAAACCTGCTTGTAGTTTTTAAAACTTTTATTTCCTTGCATTGGAGTCAAAGGAAGGGAAGGCCCACCTATTTTTTTTTTTTTAATTCAACGTCTCTCATACTTTAAAGTGAAATTTATGTCCACCTGCATGACGTATCCTAGACACAGTTAAATCTGTAGTTTACCATGTCAGGTACTGCTGTCAATCTTAGATGGGTAATTAATCCTGCTAATGTCAGGAACACAGCAGCTGATATGATAAAAACAGAAAGCTGTGGAATTGTTTCCACTGTTTTTATTGCAGAGGGGAGGAGAACTTAACACTCCTTTTTCATAGCAAAACAAAGCAATTAGATTAGTCAGGAGATTAAAGGCAATTGTCAACTCTTCTAATAAATTTACATAAGCAGCAACACAGTATTGAAATGCTAAGCTTTAAATGTTATTTATAATAGTTTGTGTTAAGATAACTTGAGTAGTAGCAGAGATTTCTGTGACATTTAGATAAAAGTCAGTAAATATTTTTTCTTGTAAAGTATCAATGCATTTACCATTTTCAAGCCCCCCCCCCCCACCACACACACACACACACACACACACACACAGGTCACAACTGCAGAAAGACAGTCAGGTGGCAACACTATCAGCTAGGTGCATTGATACTATTCATAACAAGTCTTTTATACTTTTTTGTGACATCCTTCCAGAGGGGGATGCATATCTGGTACATACAGATCCATTGTAAGAGATTCCCACTGACTCTGAATCAGTCCTTGCATTGTCAGAGAGCTACCGTAATATATAGCTGAATTTACTTTAACATACATTTACTATATGCCCTTCTATTAAGAACACTAAGAAAAGGAAATCAGACGTACTTAACTGTGTTTAAATGCGCACGCACGCACACACACACACACACACACACACACACACACACACACACACACACACACACACACGCACTTTTGTACACGTGTACTTTATATACATACACACTCCTGTTTGGTATCTACTTCTCTGAAGTACAGGCTAACACAGAAGGCCTCTGGCTAACGAAGTTCGCAGATGACTGCAAACAAGGAGCCATAGTCAAGTCCCCAAATGATGTGGACATCCTACAGAAGGGCCTCGCTGAGACAGATGCCTGGTGTCAAAGCCATGGCCTCAAGCTCAATGCGAAAAAGTGCAGTGTCTTCCCCTTTGGTAAAATCTCTGTACCCATGAACTACCACATAGGCAGCAATCTACTTAACACCGAATGTGTGATATGAGACCTTGGGACCCAGGTGGACAATAGTCTCTCCTTTGATAGTCACATCGCCACAGTAATCAGGAAGTCCTTCTCCGTGGCTCACCTCATCATAAAAGGGTTCTCATCCAGGAAAAAAGTGGTCATTGTTCCCCTGTACTCAACACTTAGACTCATTGTAGAGTACAACGCCCCTTTTGGAATGTACCTCACAAGACATCTGCAGCAGCTGGAAAGGCCACAGAAGTACCTCACAAATAGGATTACTGGCCTCAAACAAATGCCCTACACTGACCACCTCAAATATGCTCTAGGGGCCTAAACCTTGTCACCACAATAAACAGGACATGCTGGAGGGATAGATTCCTGTCCCAGAGACTTCCCATACTCTGGAACAGGCTACCCATCTATGTCAAGTAAAGTTCTTCATTAGCACTCTTCAAGAAAAATCTTGATGAGTGGATGGGAAAAAGGAAATACACCCCGGGGATCACTTCTGTGTCTCTGCTCAACAGTGGCACAGGAAAATAACTTTCTTGGTTGGCGCAAGCCAGGGAACCTTGTTGACTAGGCTTACGTAGGCCCTTGGGCCGATAGCCTAGTACCTACCTATGAACAGTGTGTGTGTGTGTGTGTGTGTGTGTGTGTGTGTGTACGCGCAGTATGTGTGCATACAATGAATTGTGTATAATAAACAACATAGTATAGTTAAGCATTGTTAATGTATACATTCTTGTAAGTACTGTTCAGTGATTTACTTGGTCACGGTCAAACATTGGTATGTCTTCCACATGCAGTCTTGGTCAATGTCTTTCTGTCAGTATTTTTTTATTTGTATTGATAAGTGCATTTAATAATTATCTTTGCCAGTGTAGCTTATGTTGTGGCTGAAAAGGGTCCTGGGACAAATTCACTTTCCTGGTTACCAAAGTGTAAATAAATATGAAATAGAAAAAAGGGGGGTGAACGAGACAGAAATAATTGAGAAACTAGTAAAACACATTTTAGTCTGAATCATTCATGAATCATGAGACGTCATTCATGAGAGAAAAATCCTCCCACTGAAGGCATTGTGAAGTAGCAGACATACTAAGTTTAGAGTCCTACTACTTGTCACTTGTAAATGTACAGCAAAGGTTATTTACTGCAGTGAGAGTTTTCACACCTCAGCATGAGAGTTTGGTTGGGGGGGTTATCATGTTTGTTAGGACTACAAAAGACTCCTATAAAACTGTTTATCTGTTTTCTTTTTCTGCAAGTAGCTAACAGCTATTTATAGCATAGAGCAAACTCTGGCAGACATAAATGAGGCTCAGTCAGGTAAACAGAGAAGCTGCTCTTTTACACGTGGTGTGTTTAGATGACAGTGCTTCACAATCTTGCCATTATATTTTAATGGCATGAGAAAATAGCACCACTTCCTTATGTTTGGCATGAGTCATATAAAGAGGACTTGAAATGTATTCTGGGAAGAAGGAAAAAAAGCAAGAAAATAAGATCGCATTACGAAGGCAGGCCCCATGATCCGCCATTTTGAAAAACGCATTAAAATTATAAAAGAAGCACTTGCAGTGATTATGAGGCATTAAAATAGCTCAAAAACAAAGATACAATGAAAAAAATGTTTTTTGAGTTCTGAGGTGGAGTTTTCATTCAGTCAGAAAATTGATACATTTTTGGTCCTCATTTTTCTTCAACCAGCAACAGCTTTTGTGTGGGTCCCCTCAGAGTCAAGGATGATTAAGGGAGCCCCCAGTATCCATTTATACAATCTGGTGAGTGGGGGCCACCAGACTCCAAGAAGATCTAAGTGTCTGAATGTTCTGTGATATATTTTATGTCTTACTTTTGAAATATAAAATATAATTACTTGTTGGGTACATTTTTTACTGATACCTAGAAGAAAAATGTCTGTGTCCTGGGTACACACACGTGCACACAGACACACACAAGCATATGCCTTAGCAGTACTACTTTTGTACTTATTTCAGCAAATAGCAATACATTGTGCAGCACTGGTACTGCAACACCAGAGCAGTGATTGCTCTTTAGCAGTTGTCAAACAGTAGCAGTGTTAAGTCACTTATTTACCTTATTGAGGAGTAATGCATACCTGTCACTGTCCTTGATTTCACAGACCTGACACTGTCCCTGATTTCACAGACCTGTCACTGTCCCTGATTTCACAGACCTTTTCTGATTTTGTTCATACTTTTTCTTTATATTTCATAAAAGTTTGATTTGCTGCTAAATCATTCAAGATTACAAGTAGTCAATCAATCCAGACATCCAAGTTTTATACTTATTGTCCAAAAATGCATGTTGATGCAAAAGGTGTTATTCTACTAACTTTTTAAGTGCATTAGAGTAATATTTAAAATCTAGTCCTGATTCTGAGCCTTTATTCTATTGTTTTTGGGATTGCATTGAATTCTTAAGCAAAGAAATTGAGAGTTATATTATCTGGTGGTGTTCTTGTATTTATAAAACTCCCTGAAAGAGAATACAATCCCTGATGATCAGAAGTATCAGCTCTTCTTAAAATCCAAAATTTGCACCAAGTTAAGTCGCTCTGGGCTGCTGATCTCTCTAGTGCTACTTTGCTCATGTTCATTATCTTCATCCTAACAGGGTCATATCACATCCCTGTTAAGGTTAAAGAGCATAATTAGGAAATGAATACATTTTTTCTTCCTCATTTTTCCCCAACCAGCAGCCGCAGCTTTTGAAGGCCACCACATAGTCAAGGATGATTAAGGGGGCCCCCTGCAGCCTCGGGTGTAACAGGGACTAAAGCCGGATATGTAGTTAGTTTAGTGGCGAACATGTCCAACAGCAGGCTTTAAATAAGCCAGGAGCACTATATCAGTGTAAAATATTTAATGGAGTTCTGATGCCTGTTACGTGCCAAAACAATGTTACTACAACCAGAAATATCTTTGAATTTTAAAGAGGTATAAATAAGAGTTATCCATGTGGTGTATTAAGTATACAAGAATGCTGTGCTAGCTTTTGTTGGTTTGGCAGACTTTTTACAAAATATCAGGATAAGATAACTTGCTGTGGTTGGGGGCCCCCAAGGAACAGGTCCCCCCCCAGTGACTGCAGGGTTCGCTGGTGCCTAAAGCCGGCTATGCTGCCAGCCTTTGCGAGCCTGTGTCCATCTTTCCTAATACTGGACAGAAGACAAGACATGCAGAATGTATTGGTATGCAACATTTGTTTCACCTAAACATTGCAGTACACTTACGTATTCCCTGCCTTTCCACATCATCTCCCTGTGACAGCTTTGTGTTAATGTATGTTAATTTTAAAACGGTTTTTTCTTGCATAAATCCATTTCATGTGATTATAATCTGGTAGATTTCTTTGCTTTTTTTTTTCTTTGAATGCATACATTTGTTCTATATGCAGTATTTGTTTAAGTTGAGGAAGTGCAGAGTTTCTTAACTAAGATGCGAGGAGACAAAACCTGTTATGGGTAGTTTAAAAAACAAGTACAAAATAATGGAAAAACCAGAAGAGCTGTACAAAGACTTGCAAGAAGAGAATGTCTGAGAGAGACGGAGGTAATGAATTGCTGTTTGTGTTCAGAGAACATGATGGTGTGAGGCATGCCTAAACCGAAAAGTAGTAGTAGTGACAAGAGTAGGGTGGTAGCTATGTATTCATACAGGAAATGGATGCATAAATAGATAACCATGTATTAATGCAAGAAAAAAAATCATAATAAACTTTTTTTAATTAAATTTGGAGAGTTTGAGATTCACTGTAGATTTCTGAAAGAACAGAGTGCAGAGGTAATAATACTCTTGACTGCTGCCTAACTGCCCCCGGAACAATAAGGTTGTACCTAAAAAAGGAAAAAGGCATTTATTTTTCTAATCTTCATATATGTTGAAGCA
Source organism: Protopterus annectens (assembly GCF_019279795.1). NCBI lineage: Eukaryota > Metazoa > Chordata > Ceratodontiformes > Protopteridae > Protopterus > Protopterus annectens. The sequence continues at coordinate 169,849,959 of NC_056747.1, read as the reverse complement.
AGGAACAATAGAAAATGATGAACATCAGTAGTTTGATTTCAGAACAATGATTGAATCATTCTATTACATCTAGTTGACCCCAGTAACAGACCATAAGGCTGTCTAGTTTGCTATTTAAGTGCAGTCAGTAGTCTGTGTCCTCTCCTTTTTTATATTTCCCCAGACCTTTTTAGTTAAAAACAAAGGAATTTGGTTCTTAAATGACACTGGAGCAGAGGATTGAAGTCTGTATGGAACTCGCAGCAAGAATGTCATGGATGTAGACCCACAGAAGCAATTAGTACTGGAGCAGTTATTAATAAGACTCATTTAATTCCTGTGTATTTCAAGTTCAAGAGTTGTATCCTGCTTAGCATGTGAATCATTCCATTCTGTAAGCTGTTTCTCTGTTTTGAGTAAGCTTTTGAAGTGAACATTTAAGGTCGGATAGTAAGGCATTGTTTTAATTACATTTCAACTTTCCACTTGGTAGAGTGTATGTAACTGATGAGTGAAATAGACTTTGTATAACAGCATTTCATGCTGATCCCTTGCATTGTACGTACAATGCAGGTTCAAATTCTGTGATGGTGTCTCAGTTCTGCACTAGTCAGATGGCCTAGGACTACAGAAGGGGAAGTATATGCCCCCTGCACATGACACAGAGATCTGCAGCACAGTCAGCACATCAGATATGAAGTGGGTAGAAAAAGAAACTTCTCAGAATTATAGGAATGGTTTGGTATCTGCTTGGAGTTGTAACAAAGAAATTACAGGTACTACTACTGCATAATAAAACCCAAGGTGGTAAACCATATGAGAAGTGAGTTACTAACAAAAATAGAAGTGGAAAAGGATATTGGTATAATCGTTTAAGATGGTATGAATGCAGTCAGTCTTGGAGAGCATCAGCAGCAGATGGGGCAATGTTTTTCTTTCCTGTTTTCAAAAAATACTGAGATCATATTTAGAGTAAGTGCATCAGACAAGTGCAGAGACACAGATTTCCATGAAAGTGAATGGTTAACAATAATAAACTCCTCAGCTGCAAGACGGTGGTGCAGTGGTTAACATTGTCGCCTCACAGCAAGAGGTTCTCCGGTTCAATCCTTGGCTGGGGTGCCTTCTGTGCGGAGTCTGCATGTCCTCCCTGTGGTTGCGTGGGTTTCCTCTGGGTGCTCCGGTTTCCTCCCATATCCCAAAGACATGCTGCAGGTAGATTGGACACTCTAAACTGGCCCTAGGTGTGAGTGCGTGTGTGTGTGCCTTCTGTGGAAGGTTGGGTGCCGGGCTGGCAACTCGACACTGTAAAACTCCACTGCCAATCATAAGTGGACAGGTGATTCGCTGTGGTGACCCCTAACTGGGAAAAGCCCAAAGAAGAAGAAGGAATAGTTGCAAGACATATCAACACCAAGTAAAATACCATATTATGCATACCTTGAAAGCAAGTACAGGGAGAGGAACATGCATGAAAAGTTTAAGTACCACAGATAAATGGGAATCTTGGAGGGCAGTGTGTTTTATTTGCCAAGCTGTGCAAGAGCAAAGGACTGGATTTTAAAGCTAGAGAATAACTTGGAGATGATGTCAAGAAACATTGTTTTTTACATGGAGAGATGTGGAGACACATAATGAACTTGGTCATGGAATCAAAAACTATTGTAAAATTCTGAAATACATGGAGCAAATGTAAAGCAGTCCTAGTGAGTAGTAAAGAGGTATATGAAAAAGAAGAGAACTGGGTAACAAGGATCTGAAACATAGCTGGGCCAGATAAACTTCAATTGCTGCAGTCTTTATTGTCCTGTTTTGTGTACCACAGTGGTAGCTCTTTGTTGTTGTAGTCTTTCACTTGACACAGTGATGGCTTTGTGTTATTGTGAAATGTGGCAGCAAAAGTCAGCCTAGGGGAGTAATGAAAGCATACTTTGGGTATTGTAATGCAGGGGGGACTAAAGGAACCATGCATAAGGTTCCTGGAATTCACAGTAATGGACATTAGTACTGGAGCATTCTGGTTAATAATGCAAGATATTGCATTAATGGAAGTGTACAAATAATTGCTACCTGATGCTTCCTTTAAACTGGAAGAATTATCACGTATTAACTGAAGCATGAAAAGTTAAGGTATGTTGATTGAGTTGCCAACCCCTTTTGAATGAAATTGCTGCTGGAGGCGGGATAGGGACTTGGTCTGATGTATATAGTAAACAGAACGTTTACACTGATGGTGAGAAATGGGGATGTGGAGTACGGTTGATCTGGATAATTTCACTTGTGGTGGTGGTGGTGAGGGAGTTATTTGCCAACACTGTAGGCACTACTGGGGAAGACTGTACTGAGAGCAGGTATTTTAATAGCCTCTCCTGTCGAGAAAAGAAGTGGTTAATAAGCAGATACCTTTACTCACCTTTTTTTTTAATTGCATACATTCATGGGGGATAGTATTCTGAAACTGCTTGAAGGTTTAATAATTTAGCACCCCATATAAGATAATTTTTATATAAAACTTTGTTGTGCTACAAATTAATTGCGCCGTTATTTAGAAGACTCGTTAATTCTGTGTATTCCAAGTTCAAGAGTTGCATCCTGCTTAGCATGTGAATAGACTCATGAGTCATTCTATTCTGCAAGCTGTTTTGTGTTTTGAATAAGCTTTTGAATTGGGGGCTGAACGTTTAAGGTCAGGTAGTAAGGCATTGTTTTAATTACAGTTCAAGCTTTCCACTTGGGAGAGCATACATAACTGATGAGTGAAATGGACTTTGTATAACAGCATTTCATGCTGTACTGACCCTTCCTATTGTACGTACATCATGTACTATGTTTATCTTTTGACTTCAAGGTAGCAGTGTTCAACTTGATACATTTTGTTTGGGAAAAACAGGATAAGCATGCTGAACAGGCATTCATTTGGATTTTACTGTATATTCAGACCTTTTCAGCCTGTTTAAAAGCAAAGCTCTCTATTTGTTTCCACAAGTGACTTAATCCAGCTATGAAGTGTCTCTCGCAGTTTCTTGGTGCAGTTACTGGCTGTTTTATATCACGAGTACTAAGCAATTTAAAATGAATCTTAGGAAATATTGAACTGCAAATAGTAGTTAAAATGTCAGAACAGATGAAATCCTCTTAAAAGCAAGCTTTAGACAGATAAGGTGGTGGTTCGTTGTGCTCAAATGTAATGCTTTACAGTGTAATGGTCACAAAAAGTTGAACTTGGGAGAAGCCATTTATTTTGGTGTAATGCATCTCAAAATACCTGCTGTGCGCATATTGTCTTGTTTCACAGTATTTCATGAAAAGGAAAACTGTACTTCAAACCCTTAAAAGAAAACTCCACCTTAGAAAAAACATTTTTTCATTGTATATTTGTTTTTGAGCTATTTTAATGCCTCAAAATCTCTCTAAGTGCTTCTTTTATAATTTTAGTGTGTTTCTCTCAAAATGGCAGATGATGGGGCCTGCCTTGGTAACATGATCTTGTTTTCTTGCTTTCACTCCTTCTTCCCAGAATACATTTCAGGTCCTCTTTTTATGATTCATGCTAGACATTAGGAAGTGGTGCTGTTTTCTCATGCTATTAAAATTGAATAGGAGGATTGTGAAGCACTGTCATCTAAACACACTTTCTGTAACAGAGCTGCTTCTGTGTTTACCTGACTGAGCCTCATTTATGTGTCTTTCAGAGCTTGTTCAATGCTATAAATAGCCGTTAGCTACTTGCAGCAAAATAAAGTAGATACATAACAGTTTTTTGTAAGAGGAGTCTTTTGTAGTCCTAAAATATTTGACAAACCCTCCCCACTACACACTCATGCTGAGGTGTGAAACCTCTCACTGCAGTAAATGATCCTTGCTGTACATTTACAAGTGACAAGTAGAATGACTCCAAACTAAGCCTGCCAGTGCCTGCTACTTCCCAGTGCCTTCAATGGGAAGTTTTTTTCTTTCTCACAAATGATGCAGAATTAAAATGTGATTTACTAGTTCCTTAATTATTTCTGTCATGTTCACCCTCCTTTTTTCCTATTTCATATTTATTTATACTTTGGTAAGCAGAAGATTGAGCTGGTCCCGGGACCCTTTTCAGCTACATTGGCAAAGATAATGACATTTATTAAATGCACTAAGTAATACAAAGAAAAAAATACTGACATAAAGACATTGACCAAGATTGCATGTGCATTACATAGCCAATGGCATGTGCAACACACAGCCAATGAGTGACGGTGACCAAGTAGATCATTGCGCAACATTTACTAGAATGTATACATTAATAATGCTTAACTATACTGTATTGTTTATTATAAATAATTAATTGTATGCACACACATTACACACACACACACACACACACACACACACACACACACACACACACACTGTGTGTGTTTGTGTTTCTGTATTTGTGTATAAAGTACATGTGTACAAAAGCATATGTGCAAGTGTATGTGTATAATGTGTGCATGCAATGAGTTAACTATACTAAATTGTTTATTATAAATAAGCATTATTAATGTATACATTTGATAGGATTGCCACCTGACTCACTTTCTGCAATAGTGGCCTGCGGGTGTGGGGGCTTGAAAATGGTAACTGCATTGATACTTTACAAGAAAAAATATTTTCTGACTTTTCTGTAGTGTATAAAGAAAACAGCAAAGCACACTACAACTACCATGACAAGCAGCATAAAAATTCAAGGAAACCAAGACTGCATTTAATAAAAATCAGGATAAGCGCTTTCACAAAAAAATGCTTCATCAGATCCTCAGTATACACAAACCAACACATACATTTAAAAAGCACATACAAAAAGAAACTACCCTATCAAACAGCTGGGCTAATTAGTGATGTAATGGCCTTGATTTCAGTGCTGGCTTTAAAGGAACGTTGTAATTTAAGCCTGGTGTTCTATGTGCCTGTAATGTGGCAATCCACCTCATCTCCACACATTGTTCTGTTCACTGTTCATTGTTCACTTCCCATTGTTCTGTTGACTATGTCCCCACCTCTGGCAGACACTGGTATAACCTCTATCACAGTGAACTTAAAGAATGTTCACTGTGATCTTTAACGTATTTAAAAAGGGCACTTAACTCATTCTCCTTATGTCCCCTACAATGCTGCAGGAGACGATCCTTCAATTTCTAATTAGATTTACCCACATAGTATGACTCAGTCATTACAAGTCGCAAGGTACACTAAATTATCTGTCCTGCAGTCAGCATGTACCCTAAAAACATAGTCCATGTTCTTCGTGTTTCACTGTTCCAGTCATTACATTTGGGTTATCTGCTTGCAGGTAGCCCTCAGTCGGCCTGATTATCAAAGTCTTGGCTCCTGCATCTGTTGCTGTCTCATCTTCCATGACGTCAGGTAGTCAGGGGTATAAAGCATGCAGCCGACGCCATTATGTCGGTCTTTCTTGCTGTGCGGTGCCCGAAGCAGAAGCAGTTCGCAAGTGCAGGTTGGCCGACTCCTGAAATTTTCATTTTAGAGTTTCAGAACCAAAGTCTTCAAAAAAGCTAAGTACCCCATTGGGGATCCTTTTTCTTGCTCTAAACCGATGTCAGTAAAAGTTAACTATTGTATTTCTTGTGGAAAGTAAATACCTCATAAAGATTTTCATTCGTACTGCATTCCTTGCTTAGGCCCAGACCACGACGTCCCTCACTGTCTGTTTTGTGCCTTATTCAATCCTCGAACTATTAGTTGTCTGTTCATTTTTGCTTCTAACTACTTTGGTACTCTGTTTAATTATCCAGAAATGGCTTCAGTAAGCCATCCGACTCCCGACATTCCCAAAAAAACGTAAAGATAAAGACAGAGACCGACTGCATAGGTCCAAAGCTGCCGACGACGCTTCCGTTAAGCTAGTCGCCAGTTCGCCGGTACTCAGTGAGGCGCTTTCGCAGCCCCTGATACCAGTTACTTCAGATTCGCAGGCCTCTACTGAGACCCATTCAGAGTCTGGTATGCCACGAGATGCTTCTTCGACTATGGAACCTGCGGATGACTCTACCTTGGATGGGTCCGTAAGCACTGTGCAGGCACCGGCTTCTGAGGGCGTATGCAGGCCTACGGACTTGCATATCAAACCAACGCCATCTTCTTCTTCAAGGACTAAAACTCAATCCACGCCTAGAAAACCGATGTCCAAACCCTCATGGTCAGGCCCATATGCCTAAAAAACAAATGATAAGAATGGCTGAAGACCTTATTACTCTAATTATGGGAAGCCAGCTTTCTCCCTCTAAGAGACCTAGAACTAATTTTCCTTCTGATTCTTCTGATCAGGATTCTGAAATTTCTGTTTCTTCTGATGACCAGGATTTGCCCTTATCTACCTATGAGGATTCTGATGCAGAGGACGCCATACCCTCTGCTTCCCCTCCAGAAGATTTTTCTTTTGGTGAAACTTTGCACACTCTTAGGGAGCATTTCCGCTGAGAAAGTCAGGATTACTCTGACTCCAAAAAGAGGGTTAGGGAATTCTTACTCCTACCTCAACACAGGCCTTTAGCTATCTCTCCTGTACTGGACATTGTAGATGATGCCTTCTTGGAATCTAGCCTGGCCCCAGACACTCTACCTCTGGCTCCCAGGAAACCTGACAGGTATTACAGAGTACCTGACTCTCAAGTTCCTTATTAAGAATCCCACTGCGGACCCAGAGACCATTTCGCAGGGACCCAAAGGCATTACGGCCACTACTGCCAAAAACCCTACCCTCTCTGATAGAGAGTCCAGGGCCCTGGACAGATGGGGTAAGAAGGTATACACTTCTACTACTTTATGCATTAGGACCTTAAACTACCAGTTTCCTTTGTTAAGGTATCAGCAGCATATTATTGGATTACTTAAACAGAAAATGATGTTGATTCCTGACTGTGCTGAAAATAAAGAATTACAGGATTTAATGCATTCTGCTGAACAAGTTGGTAAACATACTTTGCATTGTGGTTTTGACTCCTTAGAGGCATCTTGCAGTGCTGCTGTCACTGGGTCTGTTCTCAGAAGGCATGCTTGGCTTAAGGTGCAAACTTTGCAGATCATGTTAAAGCTAAATTACTGGATGCTCCCCTAAACCAACATCACCTGTTTGGCAACAAAGCAGAAGAAGTACTTAAAAAGTTAGATTTCCTGCAAGTACAGCCTCCCAGATTTAGTAGGCATTGGCCTTCTAAGAATTGGTCCTTTCCTGTCTCTCCCAAGCCTTCTCAGTCCAAACCCAGGAACAGCAGACACCTAGGCTACAGTCTCAAGGTACTCAAAGGCCTAAGTAGTGGGGGGCTCCCACTTCCAAAGCTGGAAGTAGTAAGACACCCCCCATGGTAAACTGTCACAATGACTTAACCTTAAACCTTCCAAGCCCTGCTCAACTGACTACTCCTTTAGGGGGAAAGATCTCTCTGCATGCAAAAAATTGGGAACTCATTACCCAAGACAAATGGGTTTTAAGTATAGTTTCCCAAGGATACAGATTCCACTTCCACACCTTACCAACCCCAAACGGTTGGCCAGACCTACCCCCAAATCAGTGGGCAGAGGCTCAAAAGCAGGTTCTGTCTCTTCTAAGTATCAGGGCTATTCAGCCTGTCCCAGAAGAGGAATGGGGACAAGGTTTTTACTCAAGACTTTTCTGGTATCCAGAAAAGACAACTCCTGGTGTCCTATCCTGGAATTGTCTATCCTAAACACCTTTTTGGTAATCCCAAAATTCAAAATGCTAACTCTTCATCAGCTGCTTCCCATGCAGTTGGCAACATTGGACTTAAAGGAGGCTTACCTGCACATCCCAATAAGGGAATCTTGCAGAAAATACCTACGCTTCAGAGCAGACTACATGCGCTATCAGTTCTCTGCACTGCCCTTTGGCTTATCTACTGTGCCCAGGGTATTCACAAAGTACCTAGCTCCAGCCATTGCATTTTGCAGGCAGAGAAATATTCAGATTTACCCATACTTGGATGATAACAAGTCCTGACTCTGCCTGAATCAGGCAATTACATTACCTGGCATTGTAAAGAGACTTCTAACCTCACTGGGGTACACCATCAACGAGAAGAATTCACACCTATTACCCTGCCAACAGATTATATTGTTGGGAGAAAGCCAAGCTTGAACACAACTTACCAGATGGCATTCCTCACTCCAGAAAAACAAGTTTGACAACTTACTTCAAACTATTGGCCACAGAAACCCAGCTATCTGCAAGGGAAGTCCTGCAAACCCTGGGGTTCATGGCCTCTTGCATTCTGTTAATTCCATATGCAAGACTGCATATGAGGAAACTTTAATGGTATCTAAAAAATCTATGGTGTCCACATTCTCAGAACCTGGAAGCAGTGATTCCTATCATTCCTTGTCTAAGGGCAGAGTTCCTTTGGTGGGCAGAGGCTTGCTACCACAGCAAGGGACTCCCTTTCATTCTACCCCCTGCCGCCCAAACCCTAACAACAGACTCATCAGACTATGCATGGGAGGCTCACATGGCAGGGCAGTGCATTCAGGGCAAATGGAACCCAAATCATATGCACCTGCATATCAATCAAAAAGAAATGTTAGCTGTACAGAATGCTCTGACAGCCTTCAAAGACCTTATTCTTCCAGGGCAACTATTGGCAAAAACAGACAACACCACAGTTATGTGGTACATAAACAAGCAGGGGGGAACCCATTCCTACCCACTCTACAGACTAGCCATGGCTCTGTGGAACACAACTTTGAGCTACCAAGTGCACCTACAAGCTCAGTTCCTGCTAGGCAAACTAAATTCACTGGCAGACTACTTAAGCAGAAATCTTATGGACCCACACGAATGGAAACTGGAACCCAAAATATTCAAGCTTTTGAGGAACAAATGGGGGACACTAGAGGTAGACCAGTTTTCCTCCCCTCAGAACTACCAGTTGAACAAATTCTGTACCAGAACTCCCCACAGTCAAGCTTGGAAAGTGGATGCCCTGTCCTTTATCTGGGAAAAACTCTCAGTTTATGCCTTTCCCCCTCTGCTTCTCCTCTCTAAGGTTTTACTAAAGATCAAACAGGACAAGCCAAGGACAATACTGATTGCACCAGACTGGCCACGCCAGCACTGGTACGCCTTTTTGCGCAGTCTGACAGTGCTATAACCATGGCACCTGCCTCAGACCCCTTCCCTGCTGTCCCAGCAGGCAGGCCAGATTCTGCAGCATGAGCTTCAAACCCTGAACCTTACAACCTGGCTAATTCCCTGATCTCACCTCTAGCAACCCTCAGTAAGCAGGTGCTGGATGTCATTCTTGAGGCAAAGAGGCCTAGTACTAGAAAATCCTATTCAGAAAAGTGGAAAAGATACTGTTCCTGGAGCCAGGCTTAGGGGATGGGCACAACGGTGCCCAGCTTGCCTCATATTCTAGATTATTTAACAGAAATGCTCCACAAGGGCCCATCTTTCTCTGAAATTAAGATTCATGCCTCTGCCCAGGGCCGGCCTTAGCTGATATGGCGCCCTAGGCAAAGTAGTGCTCTGGTGCCCCTTAAGCCCCACCCACATTATACTCATGAAACACCCTTACAAGCCACGCCAACAGGTATGCCACACCCCAAAAAAGCCACTGCAGTCATTCACTTCCCAAGAAAACCAGTCCAGTCATTTTCTTTAATTATTTAAATGCATAAAAGAAAGGATACGTTGTAATGTAGTTTAAACTGCAAGTAAAGATGGAAATTTCCTTTAATAAACCTGCTTTATCTGTTGCTCCTTCACACATACTTTACTATAAAAATCATGTTTTCAGAAAATAGAAGCCTATGTGCCTTGGTTCAAAGGGTTGCTGAGGTTAATCTAAACAGCTTAATTTACTCTGGGTAGGCGAGCAAACCTTACAACTCAGAAAAGTAGAATAGCAACCTCTCTCCTCCCTGTGTACAGAAGCTTAAGCTAAAATAGCACAAACACAGATAGCCATTTAATAAACAATACAATCTTACAATGAAAAGAGGCTTAGCATGAACAGCAAAATTTTCTGCCACTGAAATTGCATGAAAACCTATATTTATAGAAAATGCATCTGGCACATGAAACTTACACGTGCTCTCTGATACACCTTCCTCGTATTAAATTACATTCCTTGTATAATATAGCACACTTGTTAGACTGTGTTTTAAACTTATTTTAAAAATGTTTCCAGTAAGCAAAGAAATAAAACACATGAACCAGTAATGACAAAACTGCCCAGTTCAGAACATTTCCATCATAAAAGCCTACTCAAACTTGTACAATCCACCAGTATCAGTAAATATGCACATTCTCTGCAGAAGTAAATGTCATCTAAGTAATTCCACATTAAAGAGTTCTGTAAAATCTATAACTAATGAACAGATTGCTGCTAGCAAGCAACTTAATATTTCATTGTTTCGTCTGCAAATAAAGTGCCTGTTGCCCTTGAGGAATAAATTGCCTATGTTGCATTAAAAAATAAGTTAGTAATACTGCAATATGGAAGGAGGGCAAACTGATAAGTTCATAGTTACTAGGTATCTCCGCCAAAGAGGACATTCTCAGGACTGCAGCATCCACTCCCTTTAAAAGTGCAACACAGTACAGTATTAGCAATCCATTCATGGGGGAGTAGAACCCTAGTCTTCTGCATCAGAAGCAAGCATTCTACCAGTTGTGCTACTAACAAAACAAACAGATTTGGCAGAAGAAAAATGTGCGGACTGAGCCCCCCTTATCAAACTGTACTTGTACTTTCCAATTAGATTAGCCAGTCCATTAATATTCAATTAGATAACAGTATAACCCACATATAGTCAAATGTAATGTCTTTCTATCCATTTATGAACAGTAAATAAAAATAAAGTTATGCAATTATGAACTTCATTACCCAGAAAAGTAGATACAGTGAGATGATAGTCATTCAAACCTGTTTGTCTTTGCAATACTAGAACAGTGTACAATAACAAAAATAGATAAGAAAAACAGGACATTTATACTAACCAGTATCATCCAAGGACAGTGTTGAAATCTTCTAACATAAAACAAATATGCTGGGAGAATGAGGTGCACATTCATAAAGGATGCAACAAATGTGCATGCACCATACATAAAGTAACTCCGTCTCACATACACACAACATTCTGCAGCTAAACAAGTAAAAGGAAACTTAAAATGCACATCAGTCTGCAGCTAATTAAGTAAAAGGTTAAAACACACATCAGTTTCTCTTCCCTGCAGCCATATGCAGTACAAGTTAAATAAGTAAAAAGTTAAGGTTTCTCCTGCCTGGAGCCGTTACAAGATTAAAACACACACACTACTTTTTCCTGCCTGCTGCCTGCATCTGTTTGTACACATTATGAGTTTAAAAAGTAAAAGGTTAAGGTTTCTCCTGCCTGCAGCTGTACACACAGTAAAAAGTACAACTTAAGTAAAAAGTTAACAGTAAAAGGCCGACTTAAATAAATAAAAGTTAAGGATTCTCCTCCCTGCAGCCATTAACAAACAGTAAAGCACACGACGACACACAGTTAAATAAGCAAAAGGTTTCTCCAATGTTTCAGTTTCTTCCGCAAAAGTATGCGTTCAATAACTAAAAGGTTAAGGTTTCTCTTGCCTGCAGCCGTTAACACACAGTAAGGTAATACCATAAATCAATGTTAAACACAGTTTTCTGCAGCCGTTATGTAAAACAAAATGTTTTTAACACACAGTAAAAGTAATGCTTGAGAAGCCGAGCCGGGGATGAAAAATGTGCTGTCAAATAAGTAAAATTTCTACTGCCTGCAGCCATTAACACACAGTAAAGTACACGACGACACACACAGTAAGATAAGTAACTAAGAATAAGATTTCTTCAATGTTTCAGTCTCCTGCTAAAGTACGAGTTAAATAAGTAATAGCCTAATTAAGGGTTATTAAGGTTTCTCCTGCCTGCAGCCGTTAACATGCAAGGTAATACCATAAATGTTAAATACAGTTTGTTTACTGTAGCCATTAGGTAAAACAAAATGTTTTTAACGCAGTAAAATGAATGAGGAGCCGGGTGTGGGGGTGGGGGGGTGGGGGATGTGCTGTAAAATAAGAAAAGTTTCTTCTGTCTGCAGCTGTAAGTAAATAAAAGAAGCAATTTTTACCTCAGAAGCTGGCCCGGGGAAGAAACATGTGCTCTCAGACCGGTCTGCACTCTGCAGGAGCTGAAGTTATTTTGCACATCCTGCGTGTGATAACGTCAGTGGTTTAGAAAACAAAAACAGAAAATTAAAGGGGCTACGTGGGAATCTAAAAGCTTGGAGACTCGAACCGCAAAGTAAGTTTTTCTTTTTTTAAGTTGTTCTAGCCAACCTGCAGCTGTAAGTGGGAGGGCGCTCACCCCGTCCCCATAGTTCCGGCTTCCGGTTACATTTCAGCAGGGCGACGAGAAGAGCGCAAACTTTGCTAATCAAAATAAATAAAAAATGCGCCCTTTAAGAGGCTGGCCTTTACGGCGCCCTAGGCGGTCGCCTAGTTCACCTATGCCTAAGGCCGGCCGTGCCTCTGCCATTTCAGCACATTATAGTACTGAGCCACCCCTCTTCTCTCATCCCCTGCTAAAACAATTCCTTAGTGGGGCCAAAAATTTAAGACCCCCCCCCCCAGGAGAGCTCCTACTCCAGCCTGGGACCTTAACTTTGTATTGAAAAAAATCACTGTTCCCCCCTTTGAAACAGCTGCTACAGCAGAGTTGAAATTCCTTTCTTGGAAAACAGCCTTACTTCTGGCCATCACTTAAGCAAAAAGCAGGCCCTCGGGGCAGTGGAACCCTTCCATGCGGACAGGGTTTCCCTCAGGACTAATCCATCCTTTATGCCCAACATGGTGTCTAGTGTGTCTCTAAACCAGTCCATTCATTTGCCTACTTTTTTCTCTAATCCTCAAAATAAAGGGAAAGGATACTGCATTTTCTGGACGTGCACAGACAGCTTAGATTCTATTTGGACAGGGCTAAGCCTCTCAGAAAATCTAACCAGCTGCTAGTTAGCTGTGCTGCAGGGGTGGAGGGGAAGGCCATTTCAAAGCAAACAATTTCCAAATGTATAGCCCACTGCATCCATTTCTGCTTACAAGCACCATGGAAAACCTATCCCACAGGGGGATAAGATCACATTCCACCAGGGCTGCATCTACCTCTATGGCATTTCTCAGAGGAGTCCCTACCAGGGACATCCTGGAAGCTGCTACCTGGAACTCTGTACATACTATGACCAAGCATTACCACCTGCCTTTCTTTTCTAAATCCAGAGCTGGATTTGCTATAGCAGTCTTGCAGGGCCTGATTGCTAGCCCTAATGCTCTGTAACTACCTCCACCCTTCCTTAGCTTTGGGAATCAATCCAAATGTGATGACTGCAACAGTGAAACACGAAGAACATAGTACAGTTGTGTACACTTACCATAAATGTAGATGTTAGTGTATTCACTGTTGCAGTCCTGGTTACCCTCCCTCCAGCCCCCTGACTTCTCTTGACTTTTACCTTTCCTTCTTGTTTGGCATATATTATATCATGTGTATTTGCTTTTCGCTGAGGGTGTTCCATACCATATAATTGCTTCCTATTGTGGGGGCACCTGACATCTGGAGCAAGAAAAACTGATGTAATGGTGTCTGCTGCATGTTTTATACCCCTGACGACCTGATGTCATGGAAGAAGCGACAGCATCCAATGCAGAAATCCGGAGACTCTGGTATTCAGGCCACAGCTGAGGGCTACCTGCAGGCAGATAACCCAAATGTGATGACTGCAACAGTGAATGCGCTCGAACATCTACATTTATGGTAAGTGTACACAACTGTACATTACGATGGCTGCCAAAAAAGCAATTACTAGGAAATGGAAATCAAAATTTAAACCAACTGTGTACGGTAACAGAGATAAAAACAACTGAAATTGCGATCTTTGGAAAAGGGAAGGAGCAAACTACATAGGAAAAATGGGAATTGTTAGAACAAACCATACAGGTGGGAGGAATGAGGTCTAAAAGGCGACAGGACTTAATGCTATGTAATGTTTGACTGAAAACAAACCAACACTACCGGGCTACAGCTCATACCACACATTTCGGCCACAGAACATGGAAAGGAGGGGTTGTATCCATATTCATCAAGGATACCTACACCTCCAGGTTAGTGGCGCAGCATGATACCTCCGAGATCATCCATGTGCAACTAACATCAGGCAAATTTGCAATGCAAATTGTGGCCTGCTACAGATCACCCTCCATGACCCTCCATGACACTGGAAAACATGAAGGTCCTATCGAACTCCCTGATATTTGGCAATTTCAATTACCCTACCGTTAACTGGGAAAACTACTCAAGTACAAGCTCCTAGGTCCAGTGTTTCCTGGAATTTATCAACTCAAATGCCCTGGATCAGCTGGTAAACTCCCCTACCAGAGTTGAAAACATATTGGACCTGGTCATCACCAACATGGGTGACAGGTGTTCCACACCAGAGGTCAGCCTGTCACTGGTTAGATCAGACCATAAACTAATCACTCTGGATGTCCACACCACACCACACCACACCACACCACCACCTCCAACCAAGGAAACCACAGTGAAAAACTTTTCTATAGCAAACTTCACCTTACTTAAGACAGAGGTGGTAAGTTTCCCAGCCCCCACACAAAAGGATAACCGTGTCCAAGATGCAGGAACCTTTACAAATGCACTCTATGAGCACCTACAAGGATGCATGGATCGTGCCATCCCTAGCAAAACCAAGACTCACTCCCCTAAGAGAAGGAAACCGGTCTGGTGGGACCCCAGCCATAAACAGGCTATACAATAGAAGGAGGAAACTAGTTCAGAAAAAAAGCAAATCCCAAGAAAGAAAGACATCCCTGATCAGTATCAGTAAGAAACTAAGGTCCCTCATAAAATCCTGCAAGGCTAACTTCGAAAGAAAAATAGCCAAGGATTCGAAAGATAACCACAAAGCCTTCTTTAGCTATGTCAAGAATCTAAGTGGCAACAAGTAGATATGCTCTGAGCTAGTGCAAAATAGCACAAAATATACTGAACCCACTGATATTGCCAACATCCTGGCAGATAGATTCAGTGCAAACTTCACCCCCAAAAGGGCCCGCAACAATATTGGAAAAGTGTAATGTCCCGGAAATCACAGACGCACAGGTGAAAACAGCCCTTTCAAAAGCCAGAAGCACAGCGTCAATGGGGCCAGATGGTGTCCCAGGCTACGTCTTGCATGAACTACAGAACAAACTAATCCCCCCCCACCTAAACACACTGTTCAACCTCAGCCTCTGCACAGGCTACGTGCCCATAGAATGGTACACAGCAATGGTTATTCCGCTCCACAAAGGAGGGGCCACAACTGACCCTGGTAACTATCGTCCCATAAGCCTGACTAGCCTTGTCTGCAAGGCTATGTAGCGCATCATCATGGAACTCATTAACAAAGACATTGGGAACCTCCAAACACTTGACCCGACCCAGTTCGACTTTAAGGGCAGATCATGCCTACTAAACCTGGTTGACTTCTTCGAGACAGTCACCAAGGCCACAGATGAGGGGAATGTAGTTCACACAGCCTACCTTGACGTCGCCAAGGCTTTTGACACCATTCCCCACTTGGGAATTATAGAAAAACTCACTAGCCTGAACATAAACCCCTACGTCACGAGATGGGTTGCCATCTGGCTTACAGACAGAACTCACACGGTAAGAATAGCGGGCTCCAGGTCCGACTCTAAACCTGTCACAAGTGATGTCCCACAAGGCTCGGTCCTGGGTCCCCTACTGTTCGACATATACTTCTCTGAAGTACAGGCAAACACAGGAGGACTGTGGCTAACCAAGTTTGCCGATGACTGCAAACTGGGAGTCATAATTGACTCTCCGGCTGACACGGACATTCTCCAAAAAGGCCTTACTGAGATGGACACCTGGTGTCAAAGTCATGGTCTCAAGCTAAATGCCAAAAAATGCATAGTCATCCCATTTGGGAAAAACAAAACACCCATGAATTACCACATAGGCGGCAGCCCCCTTAATATAGAAGAGGTAATAAGAGATCTGGGGACCCAGTAGATAGTAATCTCTCCTTTGGCAATCATATTGCCAAAGTAGTTAGGAAATCCTTCTATGTAGGCCATCTAATTACTAAAGAGTTCGCATCTAGAAACAGAGGTTATAGTGCCCCTCTACTCATCACTCATCAGACCCATCATAGAGCATAATGTCCCGTTTGGGATGTACCTCACAAGATACTTCCAACAGCTGGAAAGACCACAAAAGTACCTCACCAAGAGGATTACTGGTCTCAAACATATGTCCTATGCAGCCCGACTGGAAAAACTCCAGCTGGTACTCAGTGGCATAAAGCTTACTCGGAGGTGATCTCTGCCTGACTTACAAAGCCATGTCCAACTCAGAATTGATGGACATGCTCCACCTAAAGAAATCCAAGTCACTGCGAGCCACTCGCTCTAGTGAGCTAAACCTCGCCACAGCAATGAATAGAACATGCTAGAGGGATAGATTCCTGTCACAGACTCCCCATGCTTTAGAACAAAATTCCTAACTACATTAGGCAGAGCCCCTTACTAGCACTCTTCAAGAGAAACCTTGACAAGTGGATGGGTAATAGAAAATACACCCCTGGGATCACTTCTTTGGCTCTTCTTGACAAAGGCTCAGTTAATTAATCAATGGGGTGGCGAAAGCTGACCCACTCTGGCTAGGCTTATAAATGCCCTCGGGCAGATAGCCTAGTACCTACCTATGATTGAGTAGATTATAAGTGAAGTATAATGTTTGCAACTGGGAGTGTCAGTATGGTTGTGACGTAAACTACTTGCAACTAGGATTGCGTCGGTGTGGTTTGTTTTCATTTATATAAATGTATGATTGTCTATGTCGTGATGGTTTAATAAAGATGTTTCTTGTTTAAAAAAGGGGTAGGAATTCAATAATTTATATAATGTTGCTTAGGTTTTATTATGTATAGCAGTATATGTGAAATATAATGTTTGTTAAAGTTAATTTAATACAGTTTGATTACTTTAGTATAAATGTAAGTTTGCCTATGTCAGAAGTGATGATTCAGTAAAGGTTTAAAAAAAAAAGTTTTGTGTGAAGAGGCAGCAGTAAGTTGGAGAACACTTGTGGAGATGGAGAGAGAGAGAAAATGGTTATTAATGAGTGTTATTCTTAACTGCACATTTTGGTGTCTTTGGAATTTAGAAATAAGGAAAGGAAATGTAAGAAATATAAGATAAGCTTCCGATGGATAAGATTAGTAGTGGATGAGCTGATAGCAGGTGGCTGTATTTTCCAGGTATGACAGGTTAAAAAAAGTAAGGAATTTAAAATGACATAGAAAATTTTCTTTGATGTGAAACACCCACAGACCACCACTTCTATAATTTTCCAATAAGTAGCGTGTTTGAAATAAGATGGTAGCTGTCCAGGTCATCAGGGGCCAATGAAAGTTTCTTAAGAGTCAGTACAGCTAATGCTACCTTCATATTTGATGGAAAGGTACTCCGTTCAAAGGAGGTAGAGTGGGAGTGCTAACAGTAGTATACAGCATTGGACCCAAGGACGCTAGACAAAATATAACAAGCCTGGGGATGGGCAAGAGTCAGGGTCCTAGGTCACAAGCTTTAAACAAGGAAAATGAAGTCAGCCATTCTGATCTCATTCCACAACTGAAGAGGAGCATCACAATGACCACTTCCCTTCTAAGGGAAGCAAGAGGCCACCCCACTTGCCCTAATGGTGGCAAGTATATCATTGAAGAACCATTTGTCGAATTGATGACCATCATATTCATCACTGCTGCAGTAGCAATGGCTGTAAGAGTTGTATCCCGCCAAGGATGTAACAGCTGGCCAGATTCTAAATATTCAGGGTATCTTCCACACACCCAAACTGTCAGGCAGCTCGAGCTGAGCTGACTAAAAGACAAATTTGGGTATGAGGCCCTTTATAGTTTTAGTGCCACTGAAGAGTGCACTCCTTTCGAGGATCGATGATCTGCTTTTGCTGTTCCTTTGCTGTGCACATAAGTTCTCTTTGGGGGGAAATTTTTTTCCATTTTCGTATTTGTGTTGCTGTTTTATCACTTTCCTGTTCTAGAAAGTTATCTTAAAACTAAGAGTATTGTGTTTTAATGGACTGCCACAAGACTGTAACATACTTTTAAACAGAGCGCTTGTTTTTCCTGTCAATTTAAAAGTGGTGTACAATAATCAAAAATGTTTTTTCTGTAGCAAAATTGTGTTTATTTTACTTTTGTGGGGCTGGCATGGAGTTTTTAAAGTGCTTTTTACTGTGCTTTTCTGTAATAAAAAAAAAAGAAAAGAAACTTTTGCAGACTGGTAATGTTTATCAGCATTTGCTTCTTGTCTTTCCTGGAAAAGAGGCACTATTTTTGGCTTGACCATGGAAAAGACCTGATGTTCATCGTGCTATACTGCTGCAGTCATCCCACTTGGTTATCCTGTCGTCAGGCAGTTCCGCAGTCGGCCGAATCCCAAAGTCCTGGTCCGGCGTCGGTTGTTGTCACCTCTTCCCTGATGTCAGTGTGACAGGGGTATAAAGAGACAGCCGACGCCATTTTCTTCAGTCTTTCTTGCCGCGCGGTGCCCGAAGCAGAAGCAGTTCGCAAGTGCCGGTCGGCCAGCTCCTGAAATTTTCGAATTGAGTTTCAGCCCGAAGTCTTCTCTAAAGCTAAGTACCCCGTTGGGGAAACTTTTCTTGCCTCAGACCGATGTCAAAGTTAATAATTGTATTTCTTGTGGGAAGCAAATACCTCATAAGGATTTTCATTCTTATTGTATTCCTTGCCTAGGCCCAGACCACGACGTCTCTGGTTGTCGGTTTTGTGCTCGGTTCAACAAACGTACAATTAAGCATCTGGCAGAATTCGCTCAGCATTATTTTAGCAGAAAATTTAACTATAGCATGCTGTCGGAGCAACCGACATCAGCAATGATTAAAAAACACAAAGATAAGGACCGGCAGCCAAGGCCAAGACCAGATACCGAGGCCTCAGCATGGCCTGATGCCGGTTCTTCGGTTTTCAGCGAGGCGCCTTCGCAGCCCCTGACTACCGCAAATTCAGAAATTCTGACGGCCTCCCAAACCGAAGCAGTTGGGCCTCAGGAACCGGTTCCACCTCACTCCTCGGACGCCAGCCCCGATGGGGATCCAGAATTTTTGGATAGGCCTTCGGTCTCTGAAGGTGTTTTAAAACCGACAACTATCTCTGCCAAGCCGTATGCCAAACTCAAAGCCCCCTTGAAAGTTAGAAAACCAGGGCCACACACCCCTCCACAGGCCCCTATGCCTAAAAAACAGATGCTTAAGATGGCTGAGGATTTAATTACCCTTATCAGGGGATCCCCCCCCTGACAAAAGGCCTAGACTGGAGGAAGATTATCCTTCCTCTGACCAAGCATCCATTTCCTCAGGCAACTCTGACTACCAGGATTTCTCCTTCCCGCCTTATGAAGACTCAGATGCTGAAGAGTCCATTCCTTTTGTCTCCCCCCCTGAAGACTTCTCTTTTGGGGAAACTTTACACACCATGAGGGAACACTTCCACTGGGAAGGCCAAGATTACTCTGACTCCAAGAAAAGACTCCGGAAGTTTCTTCTTCTTCCACAGCATAGACCCCTGGCAATTCCTCCAGTTTTAGACATTTTGGATGATGTTTTCTCTGAATCCAGTTTAAACCCAGATTCCTTACCTCCAGCACTAGCTAAACCAGACAGATACTACCGAGTTCCTGATACTCATAAGTTTCTATACAAAAGCCCTACTGCAGACCCCGAGACCATTTCCCAGGGTCCCAAAGGGGTTAAGGCCTCTACTGCTAAGAATCCACTTTCTTCTGAAAGAGATTCCAGATCATTAGAAAGATGGGGAAAGAAAGTGTATACGTCTGCCACTTTGGCCATGAGGGCATTAAACTGCCAATTCCACATGCTAAAATACCAACAGTATTTGATTTCACAGTTAAAGCAGAAACTGATCCCTCAGACAGATCAACTTGATTTTAAAGAGATGCAGGATTTGCTGCATGCAGCAGAACAGGTGGGAAAGCATACCTTACAGTGTGGTTTTGATTCATTGGAAGCCTCATGTAGAGCAGCTGTCACAGGGTCTGTAATACGTAGGCATGCTTGGCTTAAAGAACAAGCCTTACCAGAACATGTCAAAGCAAAGTTATTGGATGCTCCATTGCAGAAAGATGTGTTATTTGGTGTCAAAGCAGAGAAAGTTTTAAAGAAAATGGAAGAAAAGGCAAAATCTATGCAAACAGTTAAAGATTTTTTACAGGTACAACCTCCTCATTTCAGCAGAAACTGGCCATCAAAAAACTGGTCCTTTCCTGCATCAGACAGACCCCAAAGAGGTAGGTACAGGTGCCCAAGGGGCAGAGGCCAGCCACAAGGTTCTTTCAGGCCTAGACAGTGGCATACAACAACTCAGAGGTGGAGATGAAAGATCTCAACCCTTCAGGAAACAAACACAATGACTTCCCTCTTCGCCTGCCAAGCAAAATTGCCCTGGCAGCACCTTTGGGAGGAAAACTGGCTCTATTTCCACAAAATTGGCGCATCATAACAAAGGACAAATGGATTCTGGACATTATTACCCGAGGCTACAGATTTCATTTCCACACTTTACCACGGATGAGAGGCATGCCAAATCTGCCTCCAAACCAATGGGCAGAGGCTCAAACGCAAATTTCAGCTCTCATGGATATGAAAGCAATTCAAAAGGTACCTACAAAGGAGCAAGGTCAAGGTTTTTACTCAAGACTGTTTCTAGTCCCAAGAAAGGACAAAGCCTGGAGACCCATCTTAGACCTCTCAATTCTGAACACATACCTGGAGATACCCATATTCAAAATGCTCACACTACAGCAGCTCCTTCCCATGCTGGGCAAGGAGTCTTGGCTGGTAACGCTGGACCTCAGAGAGGCATACCTGCATGTCCCTATCAGACAAGATTGCAGAAGAAACCTCAGATTTTTGGCAGGTACAATGCATTATCAATTCTCTGCATTGCCCTTTGGCTTATCTACTGCGCCCAGAGTATTTACGAAATGCCTGGCATCAGTAATTGCATATTGCAGACAATGGGGAATACAAATTTATCCATATCTGGACGACTGCCTGATCCAAGTGGACAGCAAGGACATTCTATTACAGCATCTGGCTTTTGTAACACAGCTGCTCAGTTGCCTAGGGTACACAGTAAAAACAAAGAAGTCAAAACTAATACCCTCGCAACAGATAATATTCCTGGGTGCCAGCTTAAATACAACGGCCCAGATGGCTTACCTCACGCTAGACAAACAAAAACAATTGACTCAATACTTCAAAAGGATAGCAACTTTTACCCAGCTCACTGCAAGGAAAATCCTGCAGGCATTGGGGTTCATGGCATCATACATTCAACTAATCCCATATGCAAAGCTGCATATGAGAAAATTACAATGGTACCTGAAAAGTGTATGGTCTCAACACAGGCACAGCCTCAAAACAAGTATACCTATTATTCCCTGCCTTCAAAAAGAGTTCCTATGGTGGGCTCAAGCATGTCAAATAAACAAGGGTCTTCCTTTCGTCTTACGTCCAGCAAACCAAACCATGACAACAGATTCTTCAGACTACGCCTGGGGAGCACACATGGCAGGACAGTGCATACAGGGCAAATGGTCTGCAAAACAAATGCATCTTCACATCAACCAAAAGGAGATGCTAGCTGTGCAAAATGCACTGACAGCCTTCAAGGACCTCTTGCATCCAGGACAACTTCTAATAAGGACAGACAACACTACAGTTATGTGGTACATAAACGAACAGGGAGGAACACACTCCTACCCTTTATACAGACAGGCTATGACCTTATGGAACACAGCATTGACCTACCAAGTACAACTACAAGCACAATTCCTGCCAGGAAAGGAAAACATATTGGCAGACGAATTAAGCAGAAATATGGCAGACCCTCACGAGTGGAGACTACACCCACAAGTATTTTCAATGATAACTCAAAGATGGGGATGTCCAGACATAGATCTATTTGCCTCCCCCAACAATTGCCAATTACAAAAATTCTGCACAAGGACTTATCACTCCCTAGCCTGGAAAGTGGACGCTCTATCTTTCAGCTGGACAACACTGACAGTCTATGCCTTCCCTCTACTACCTCTATTGACCAAGGTATTATTGAAGGTCAGATCAGAGAGACCACAAATGATCCTCATCGCTCCGGACTGGCCACGCCAGCACTGGTACCCATTACTAAAGAACTTGACTCGCAGCCCTCCCTGGATCTTGCCTCAATTCCTACTACTGTTGACTCAGAAAAACTCTCAAACCCGTCACAGCCAGCTCAGCACTTTAAATTTAGCTGCATGGAGAATTCCTTAAATTATCAATCAACACTTCTCTCAAAGGACGTCCTGAATGTCATTTTGGAGGCCAGGAGGCCCAGCACCAGGAAGACTTACTCAGACAAATGGAAAAGATTTTGTGCATGGCACCAGGCTAAAGGTCAAAATCCCTGGATACCAAACATTCCTCACATACTGCAATACCTAACTGAGATGCTACACAAAGGCCTTTCCTTCTCCTCCATTAAGATCCATGCTTCAGCCATTTCAGCTCAATATAATACGGATCCTCCAATTTTCTCACACCCTTTACTTAGGCAGTTTCTCAGAGGGGCTAAGAATATAAGACCCCCCCCAGAAAACCACCAACACCAACTTGGGACCTCAACTTCGGTTTAGAAAAGTTAACACTGCCTCCTTTCGAACCAGTCTTCTCAGCAGAACTACAATACTTGTCTTGGAAAACAGCCTTGTTACTGTCTATTACCTCAGCACGCAGGGTCTCAGAACTACAGGCACTTATGGCAGTGGAACCTTTCATCATTTTCCATCAGGACCGAGTCTCTTTACGAACTAACCCTACCTTCATGCCCAAGGGTAGTATCCAGTGTGGCTTTGAATCAGACCATTCATTTACCCACCTTTTATCCTAACCCACAGAATAAAGGAGAAAGGCTCCTTCACCCTTTGGACATTCACAGACAGCTACGTTACTATTTAGATAAGACAAAGATCTTCAGAAAAACTGACCAACTCTTTGTATCATATGCTGCAGGTTCACAAGGAAAGGCTATTTCAAAACAGACCATCTCCAAATGGATAGTACATTGCATCCGCTTTTGCTACTCGCACCATGGGAAGGCAGTGCCTGTCAATATTAGATCCCATTCTACCAGGGCTACTGCAACCTCAGCAGCCTTTCTCAGAGGGTTTCCAACCAAAGACATTCTGGAGGCAGCTACTTGGAGTTCAGTGCACACCTTTACCAAGCACTACCACCTTCCATTATACTCAAAAACCAGAGCTGGTTTTGCCACTGCAGTTCTGCAGGGCATCCTAGCATCACCTAACCCAGTTTAGTACCAGCCACCCTTCCATAGCTTTGGGATTCTACCCAAGTGTGATGACTGCAGCAGTATAGCACGATGAACATAGCACAGTTTTGTACCTACCATAAATGTAGATGTTCGAGTGGTTATACTGCTGCAGTCCAGGTTACCCTCCCTCCATCCCCTCTGCATACCAGGGTGTTAGTTACAACTCCATGTACATTAATCAATTGGAAGCGTGTCTATATTGTGTATTTGCTAACAGCTAGTACTATTGCTTATCTACTAAGATATTGTTGCATAGACATCTGGGGCAAGAAAAACTGAAGAAAATGGCGTCGGCTGTCTCTTTTATACCCCTGTCGCACTGACGTCAGGGAAGAGGCGACGACAACCGACGCCGGACCAGGACTTTGGGATTCGGCCGACTGCGGAACCGCCTGATGACAGGATAACCCAAGTGTGATGACTGCAGCAGTATAACCACTCGAACATCTACATTTATGGTAGGTACAAAACTGTACTTTCTGCAGTCTGTCCTCCCCCCAGAAAAGCATAAAGTTACATAAACAGCCTTGCCACCACAGCAGGCTAGCAGTTTACTTGAGCTATAGGTGGGTGACTCTGCTGTGGCACTTTTGTTGCACCTCAAACCAGTCATCTTTTACCCTGACTCCCTCTGGTGTATCATCTATAGCCAGTGTGGCCTGTGGGTTAGCCACATCCTCTGTGGCTGTTGAGGTCCCCTCAGTGGGCAAGGGAGAGCCACTGTTTTTGGTCCAAGGAGAGGTACAAGAGAACGTTTCCATGTTGTGTCAGAATGCTGTACCCATCCCTGGGTAAGCTGCTGCTGCTATTAGCAACACAGTTCTCTCCATTTTTCCTGTCAAAAAGAAACAGAAAAGCAAGCATGTATCTACTCCTCAGATTTCTTTGGATAGGAGTAGTTTACTAGATGTTCATCGTGTTTCACTGTTGCAGTCATTACACTTGGGTTATCCTGCTGGCAGGCGACCCGCAGTTGGCCCGAGTTCCAAAATCTTGGTCCGGCGTCGGTTGCTTTCGCTTTTTCCCTGATGTCAGTGCATCAGGGGTATAAAAGTTGCAACAGACGCCATTTTCTTCAGTCTTTCTTGCCGCATGGTGCCCGAAGCAAAAGCAGTTTGCAAGTGCCGGTCAGCCGACTCCTGAGATTTTCAAAATTGAGTTTCAGAACTGAAGTCTTCAATAAAGCTAGGTACCCCGTTGGGGAAACTTTTTCTTGCTCCAGACCGATGTCAGTAAAAGTTAATAATTGTATTTCTTGTGGGAAGCAAATACCTCATAAGGACTTTCACTCTTACTGTATTCCTTGCCTAGACCCTGACCACGACGTTACTAGTTGTCGGTTTTGTGCTAGATTCAATAAACGCACTATTAAACTTCGGTTTGATTTTGCTTTACATTATTTTGGCCGAAGGTTTAATTACATAATGCCGTCGGAAAACCGATGACCGGAACTTATAAAAAACGCAAAGACAAAGAAAAGGACAGGCATCCAAGGTCCAAAACCGACGACGAAGCCTCTTCTAGGCCAGTTGCCGGTTCTCAGTGAGGCGCTTTCGCAGCCCCTGACACCCGCTACCTCAGAGCCACAGGCCGTAACCGACAGCCACGTGGAGACACCGAGGCCTGTGGAAACTCAAGGTATTGGGCCTACGGAATCTATACCCTCAGATGGGTCCAGAGCCGCTGAGCAGGCATTGGCTTCTGAGGGTGTTTTCAGACCTTCACAGCTTACAATTAAGCCCACTACAGCAGCAAAGGCAAAGTCAAAAACACCATTAAAGACAAGGAAACAAGTACAGCATTCTCCAGAACAGTCATCCATGCCAAAGAAACAGATGCTTAAAATGGCCGAAGACCTAATTACTTTAATCAGGGGTTCCCATCCCCCTCATGACAAAAGGCCTAGGCAAGACACTGATTATGATTCCTCTGACCAGGTTTCCATTTCCTCTGATTCCTCTTCTGATCAGGGCTATTCTCTGTCTCCCTATGAGGACTCTGATGCAGAAGAGTCCATACCTTCAGCCTCTCCACCTGAGGATTATTCTTTTGGGGAAACCCTGCACACCATGAGGGAGCATTTCCATTAGGAGAGACAGGATTATTCTGAATCCAAGAAAAGGCTCAGAGACTTTCTTTTATTGCCCCAGCACAGGCCCCTGGCTATCCCCCCTGTGCTTGATATTGCTGATGTTTTTTCTGAATCCAGTCTGTCTCCTGATTCTTTACCCTCTGCACCAGTCACGCCAGACAGGTACTACAGGGTCCCTGACTCTCATAAATTTCTTTACAAAAAACCCGCTGCAGACCCAGAAACAATTTCTCAGGGTCCTAAAGGGGTTAAGGCTTCCACTGCTAAAAATCCTGTACCCTCGGATAGAGATTACAGAGCTCTGGACAGATGGGGGAAAAAAGTTTACACTTCTGCTACTTTAGCTGTAAGAGCTTTAAACTGTCAGTTTCACATGCTTAAATATCAACAGTACCTCATGTCATTGCTAAAGCAGAAAATGGTTTCAAATACAGAAAGTCCTGACAGTAAGGAAATGCAGGATTTATTGCATGCAGTTGAACAAGTGGGAAAGCATACTCTGCAATGTGGTTTTGATTCATTAGTGGCTTCTTGTAGAGCCGCAGTTACAGGCTCTGTTATTCAAAGGCATGCTTGGTTGAAAGAACAAAGTTTACCTAACCATGTTAAAGTAAAATTATTGGATGCTCCCTTACAGCATGATACTTTGTTTGGTGTTAAGGCAGAAGAGGTGTTAAAGAAAATGGAGGATAAAGCAAAGTCAATGCAAACAGTGAAAGATTTCTTACAGGTTCAACCACCTAGATTTAGTAGAAACTGGCCTTCAAAAAATTGGTCCTTTCCAGTGTCAGACAGACCACAAAGAGGCAGATACAGATGCCCAAGAGGTAGATCTCAGCCCCAAGGCTCCTACAGACCTAAACAATGGGGTGCTTCAGCCCCCAAAGGAGGGGAAGACAAATCACAACCTTATAGGAAACAGTCCCAATGACTTCCCTCTGCAAATGCCAAGCACTTACTTTTGACAGCACCTCTAGGGGGAAAGCTAGCACTTTTCTCAAGAAATTGGCACATGATCACCCAGGACAAATGGGTGCTGAATATTGTTACTCAGGGTTTACAGGTTCCACTTCCACACGCTTCCAAAACCAAAAGGTATGCCAGACCTGCCACAAAACCAATGGGCAGAGGCACAAAAACAGATTGCTGCTCTCATGGACATGGGAGCAATTCAAAAAGTTCCTCAGCAAGAACAGGGACAAGGATTTTACTCAAGACTTTTCTTAGTACCCAGAAAGGACAAAGCCTGGAGACCAATACTGGACCTGTCAATCCTAAATACTTTCCTGGATGTTCCAAAATTCAAAATGTTAACACTACAGCAACTTCTGCCCATGCTGGGCAAAAAGGCTTGGCTAGTTACTTTGGACCTCAAGGAGGCATACCTGCATGTCCCAATCAAACAATCTTGCAGAAGATACCTCAGATTCATAGCAGGCTCAATGCATTACCAATTCTCTGCACTGCCCTTTGGCTTATCTACTGCTCCCAAGGTCTTCACAAAATGCCTGGTATCAGTAGTAGCATTTTGCAGACAAAAAGGAATTCAAATGTATCCCTACTTGGACGACTGCCTTATTCAAGCAGAGAGCAAGGCCATTCTTCTAAAGCATCTGGCATTTGTAAAGAGATTGCTAATTTGCCTAGGGTACACAGTATAGGAAAAGAAATCAAAACTAGTGCCCTCTCAAGAGATAATATTCCTGGGTGCAAGCTTAAATACAACTGCCCAGATGGCTTATCTCACGCCAGACAAGCAAAGGCAACTGACTCATTACTTTCAAATGATGGCAACAAAAACCCAGCTCCCTGCAAGAAAAATTCTGCAGGCCCTGGGCTTCATGGCATCCTGCATTCTACTAATTCCATATGCAAAACTGCCTATGAGGAAACTACAATGGTATCTAAAAAGTGTTTGGACTCAGCATTGTCACAGCCTGGAGACGGTCATAACTTAAATTCCCTGCCTACAACAGGAGTTTCGATGGTGGTCCCAGGCCTGTCACCACAACAAGGGACAGCCTTTCACCTTACCCACAGCCAGGCAGACAATAACAACGGATGCATCGGATTATGCCTGGGGGGCACATATGGCAGGAAAATGTATTCAGGCACGTGGGCCAAGGAACAAATGCATCTTCACATCAATCAAAAAGAGATGCTAACTGTACAGAATGCCCCGACAGCTTTCAAGGACCTAATTCATCCAGGGCATCTATTAATAAAGACGGACAGTACCACAGTTATGTGGTACATAAACAAGCAAGGGGGCACACATTCCTACCCCGTATGCAGACAAGCCATGACTTTGTGGAACACAGCACTGACCTATCAAGTACATCTGCAGGCACAATTCCTGCTAGGAACAAAAAATACACTGGGAGACGAACTAAACAGAAATCTCATGGATCCTCACGAACGGAAGCTAAATCCACAAGTGTTCAGCATGATAACGAGGAAATGGGGACGCCCAGACATGGATCTTTTTGCCGCCCCTCACAATTACCAAATACAGAAATTTTGCACAAGAACTTATCACTCACAAGCATGGAAAGTGGATGCTCTATCATTCAGCTGGAAAGGCCTGACAGTCTACGCCTTCCCTCCGATGCCTCTTCTTACCAAGGTGCTACTAAAAGTCAGACAAGAAAGGCCAAAAATGATCCTGATTGCACCAGACTGGCCACGCCAGCACTGGTACCCAATCCTAAAGAGTTTGTCGCAAGACCCAGCTTGGCTTCTACCTCAAATTCCTCATCTTCTGGCACAAAACAATTGGATTCTGCACAGTCAACTCAGAACCTTAAACCTGGCAGCATGGCAGATAATGTAGCCACTCAGACTGCACCTCTCTCTAAAGCTGTTATGGATGTCATTTTAGAAGCCAGGAGGCCCAGCACTAGGAAATCTTATGCAGAAAAATGGAAGAGATTCCGTGCTTGGAACCAGGCACAAGGCCTCGAACCACTTGTCCCTAACATACCTCAGATTTTACAGTACCTAACTGAGATGCTGGACAAAGGCTTATCTTTCTCGTCTATTAAAATCCATGCCATTTCAGCTCATTACAATACGGAACCTCCTATTTTTTCACATCCTCTACTACGACAGTACCTTAGAGGGGCAAAAAATATAAGACCCCCAAGGAGAGCACCAGTACCTACTTGGGACCTCAATTTTGTTTTAGAAAAGCTCACACTGCTTTCTTTTGAACCAACCATCACAGCTGATCTAAAATTCTTGTCATGGAAAACTGCTCTGTTCCTAGCAATAACTTCAGCAAGAAGAGTCTCAGAGTTACAGGCATTAATGGCTGTGGAACCTTTCCTCATTTTTCATCAGGATCAACCCAACATTCATGCCAAAAGTGGTCTCCAATGTGGCCTTAAACCAAACCATTCATGTACCTACTTTTTACCCAAATCCCCAGAATAAAGGGGAGAGACTTCTGCACGTTTTGGATATACACAGACAGCTACGATTCTACTTGCACAAAACAAAAGCTTTCAGAAAAACTGAGCAACTGTTTGTAGCATATGCTGCAGGATCACAAGGAAAACCTATTACAAAGCAGACAATCTCAAAATGGATAGGACACTGCATCCGCTTCTGTTATGCGCAACATGGCAAATGAGCGCCTAAGGGCATTAGGCCTCATTCTACCAGAGCAGCAGCCACTTCAGAAGCTTTCCTCGGAGGAGTACCAACCAATGACATTTTAGAAACTGCAACCTGGAGCTCAGTGCACACTTTCACCAAGCACTACCACTTAACCTCTCTACTCTAAATCCAGAGCAGGCTTTGCCACTGCAGTTCTGCAGGGCTTGTTAGCCTCTCCAAATCCAATTTAGACCCAGCCACCCAACCTCAGCTTTGGGATTCTACCCAAGTGTAATGACTGCAACAGTGAAACACGGACATAGTACAGTTGTGTACCTACCATAAATGTAGATGTTCAAGTGTATTCACTGTTGCAGTCCAGGTTACCCACCCACCATTCCCCTTTTACCATTGCTGGGACCTTTTTGTACTTCTCATCTCTATACTACCTATGTGGTGTTTTTGCTTGTAGATGAAGGAAATGTTTATAGTAATATATGCATGTTTTTTGGCATAATTTTATCTTTCCAGCCTTCCTATCTGGGGGCACCTGACATCTAGGGCAAGAAAAACTGAAGCAAATGGCGTCAGTTGCAACTTTTATACCCCTGGCGCACTGACGTCAGGGAAGAAGCGACAGAAACCGACGCCGGACCAAGACTTTGGAACTCGGGCCGACTGCGGGTCGCCTGCCAGCAGGATAACCCAAGTGTAATGGCTGCAGCAGTAAATACACTCGAACATCTACATTTATGGTCGGTACACAACTGTACTGTCTGGTTCAAAGTTTATTTCAGGCTGTTGATCCTTTTTGTAAAGTTGTTTCTGGTAAAAGAGAGAGAGATGCCTCTTTTCCTGAAGATATTCAAGATTTTGAATCTGAACAGGAAGATGGAGGGGGCAGATACAGGTTTTTTCATCAGTTTGTGATTCTCCCTGTGGCAGTTTTTCTCAGGGACTTTGCTAGAATGCACCAGTATTTTCTTTGGGACAACACTGGGATTTCTCAGTCCGTCAGAAAATACTATGAGTTGTTACAGAAGGATTTTCCTGATCTTACACCCATTTCTCCTGCTCTGCCTGCCTTACAGGATGTGTGTATTACTGCCTGCAGTTTTCCCTAATAGTCAGCCAGCTGCCCCTAAAAAGACAGAGAGAATGTATATTGTTACACATTCTAAAATATTCATACACTATTCTCAAACCTGACCTACCTCACTGCTGCTAAGAACCTAGTCAATTCCAGTCCTCCTTAAGGATAGGAAGTTATTGATAAGTATGGAGGAAAAGTATGTGTCCTATACATACACATATACATACATATATGCAACAGTGCAATGAAAAAGTATTTGCCCCCTTCCTGATTTCTTTGCATGTTTGTCACACTTAAATGTTTCATATAATCAAACCAATTTAAATATTAGAGAAAGATAACCCAAGTAAACACAAAATGCAGTTTGTAAGTGATGATTTTATTTATTAAGGAAAAAAAAAACTATCCAAACCTACATGGTCCTATGTGAAAAAGTAATTGCCCCCCTTTGTTAAATCATGAAGTAACTGTAGTTAGTCACATTTTTGGGAAAGCCGAGTACAGTTTCACTAGCCATACCAAGGCTTGATTACTGCTAGACCTGTTGAATCAAGAGATCACTTGAATAGAACCTGTCAGACAAAGTGAAGCAGACCAAAAGATCCCAAAAAGGAAGACATCATGCCTCGATCTAAAGAAATTCCGGAACAGATGAGAAACAAAGTTAATTGGCATTGTCAGTCTGGAAAAGGTTACAAAGCCATTTCTAAAGCTTTGGGACTCCAGCAAACCACGGTGAGAGCCATTTTCCACAAATGGAGAAAACATGGAACAGTGGTGAACCTTCCCAGGAGTGGCCGGCCTACAAAAATTACCCCAAGAGCACAGCAACAACTCCTCTAAGAGGTCACAAAAGAACCCAGAAATACATCTAGAGAACTGCAGGCCTCACTTACCTCAGTTAAGGTCAGTGTTCATGACTCAACCATAAGAAAGAGACTGGGCAAAAATGACATGCATGGCTGAGTTCCAAGGTGAAAACCACTGCTGACCAAAAAGAACATAAAGGCTCGTCTCACTTTTGCAAAAAAACATCTTGATGATCCCCAAGACTTTTGGGAAAATATTCTGTGGACTGACAAAGCAAAAGTTGAACTTTTTGTGAGGTGTGTGTCCCGTTACATCTGGCTTTAAAGTAACACAGCATTTCAGAAAAAGAACATCATGCCAGCAGTCAAACATGGTGGTGGTAGTGTGATGGTCTGGGGCTGCTTTGCTGCTTCTGGACCTGGAGGATTTGCTGTGATTGATGGAACCATGGACTCTGCTCTCTACCAAAAAATCGTGAAGGAGACTGTCCGGCTATCAGTTCGCAACCTCAAGCTGAAGCGCACTTGGGTTCTGGACAATGATCTAAAACACACCAGCAAGTCCATCTCTGAATGGTTTAAAAAAAACAAAATGAAGTATTAGGAGTGGCCTATTCAAAGTTCCTACTTGAATCCAATTGAGATGCTGTGGCATGACCTTAAAAAGGTGGTTAATGCTTGGAAACCCTCCAATATGGCTGGATTAAAACAATTCTGCAAAGAGTGGGCCAAAATTCCTCAACGATGTGAAAGACTCCTTGCCAGTTATTGCAAATGCTTGATTGCAGTTGTTGCTGCTAATGGAGGCACAACCAGTTGTTTTTTTCACATAGGGCCATGTAGGTTTGGATAGTTTTTTCCTTAATAAATAAAATCACCTAAAAACTGCATTTTGTGTTTACTTGGGTTATCTTTGTCTAAAATTTATATTTGTTTGATCTGAATCATAGTGTGACAAACATGCAAAAAAATAAGATATCAGGAAGGGGGCAAATACTTTTCCATTGCAGTGTGTGTGTGTATGTATATATATATATATATATATATATATATATATATATATATATATATATATATATATAGACACAACTTTATGTATCTGTATGTGTGTGTGTATATATATATATATATATATATATATATATATATATATACATATATATATATACACACAACTTTATGTATCTATATATATATATATATATATATATATATATATACACACAACTTTATGTATCTATATATATATATATATATATATATATATATATATATATATATATATATATATATATATTTACACACACACACACACACACACACACACACACACACACACACACACAGATAAATACACTTATTTATTACATTTGATTACCAGGTAATGTCTGACTGGGCCAGTAGCCTGTTTTCAGCGGAGATCCGGAGAGAAAAGCTCCAGAAACTTAAGATAGTAAGACAGTGTAAATAACAGCAAAATAAAAGTAAAATTCATGTTACAAACTAAAAATGAAATACAAAAACAATGGAATTCTTCAAGAAACAATGGAGAAATGTTTTATCTGCAGTTTCTTCTTCTGAGGAAAAATCTGCATTAAATAACTTGGTTTCTTCTATTGCACAGTCGCTACTCATTAGTCACAGTATTTCTTCCAGAGCTATGGCCACTGGTACTGTTTGAGCAGGTTTCCATGGCGGCATTCTCGGAACCTTATGTGAAAAATTCACCTGTGGATATACATTTAATGTTTGGCCCCTCTGCTGCAGAGCTGATCATTAAGAGTGATGGAAGGGGCAAGATGATGCAGGGAAATCTCTCAGCATTTTCAGCTCTCCCTTTCCAAAATTTCTAAGGTTTTTCTATCTCTTCATCCAGTTTTGGTAAAAAGCAGAATAAACAGTCTCAACAAAATGCAGGTTAACAGACATTTAAGAAGAAATGGCAAGGGGATTCCAAAAAGATGTCTTGAACCTCCCAAAACCAAGGAGTTTCCAGCAAGTCTAAATGACAGTTGAAGAGACTTTGTGACCCCCTCCCACCCTGGCCCCTTTTTTCTTTCAGAAAGTCTGAATCTGCATTTTTCTGTTTGGCAACAGTTTCAGACAAATCGGTTCTGAAAATCATTTGTCAAGGTTTACAGATGGCAGAGGAAGGAAATTCCTCTTTTCCAGGGGGTCCTTCCTCATCTTCCAGATTAGATTGTTTTCGTTTCCAGCTGTTCATCACTTGCTGTTCCAAGGAGTGAACGAATCAATTCTTCCTTCCCAGCTGGAAATTATATTTATTCAGGGATGTCTCTAGTGCCAAAAAATAAAATACTTGGAGACCAGTTCTGTATGTTTATTTTCTAAAACTTTTTTGTGATAGTGTCCAAATTCAAAATGATATCAGTTCACAACCTGTAATACATTTTTCCTGTTTCAGGTTTCTTGATAACACTAGACTTCAAAAGATGCTTATATTTCTCTGCACCCAGACTTCAAACATATCTTAAGTTTTTTTTGTGTCTTGATCATATTATCAGTTCTCTGCCTTACCCGTTGGACTATCCACTGCACGAGGAGTGTTCACAAAGTGTCTAGCTCCAGTTATAGCTCATTGCGGAATAGAGGGTATCCACATTTTTCTGTAGTTGGTCAATTTGCTTATGTTTGCAGGGACTTTTTCAAAAGTGTCAGGAATCTCTCTCTTGGGTGTGAGATCTCTTACACAAGCTGTGATTCCAAAGAACATTCAGAAGTCTTTTTTTGATGCCTTCACAGATTATTTGGTTCCTGGGATGGTAGCTAGACACCTCAGTTCAGAGGGTTTTTCTTCCACAGCAAAAACTAGATCTATAGCTAAAGTTATCCACATAGATTTCCGTCACTGTGAGTGAAATATCTCAGAATGTTGGGTCTCATAGCATCTGTGACTCTCATGAGACCCCTGGAGAGAATCCATATGAGAAAGATAGTGTTACCTGAAATCTCTTTGGTCCAGCAGCAACACCCTTTGTCTTTTCAAATCCTAGTGCAAGAGTCTGTCAGAAACTAAATTATTTGGTGGAGACAAATAGGTATCCTTAAATCCAGGTCTACCCTTCTCACTCCTTGCGCAAAAGCAGTCACTCACTAGAGACACCTTTGTCTTTGCGTGGGGAGCAGGTTCAGGAGGGATAAAAGTGCAGCGGTTGTGGAACACCAAGGACAGATACACATGTAAATATCAAGGGGATGCTTGCCCTGATAATGCACTCAACTTTCTGACTCATGTTTGGTCCACAGGACCCATGTGTTTACAGACAGTACCACAGTCGTGATACATCAACAAGCAAGTGAGAACCAGGTTGTACCTCCTTTGCAGACTAGCCATGTTAGTTTGGGATATAGCTTTACAGCACAACCTCATTCTAAAGTCGTCCTACATTCTGTCAAAGCAGAACTGTGTGGCAGACAAGCCAAGCAGGAGTAGGGTAGGCCTTCAAGAATGGAAAGTAGATCGGGGGTCTTCCAAGATTTTTTTCCATTTGTGGGGAGTTCCTCAAGTAGACTTCTTTTCCCCTTATCTGAACAATCAACTGAAAAAATGCTGTCCCAGGATTCCACGCAAGAAGACCATGAAGAAAGATGCCTTCTCTTTTCTCTGGACAGGAATGTTCTTGTGTGCTTTTCAACTGATATCCAGGGTACTTCTCAATATTCAGAAAGAATCCCCTGAAGATCATTGTGGTGGTTCCCTTCTGGCTCAGGCATACGTGGTTTTCCTTCTTTTGGAAGTGTCCAGGGGCCCGTTACCACAAGGTTCTATACAGCTGGTACTAATGGAGGCAAGACAAGCCTGCGAGTAAAAAAAAATCATGCATTAATAAACAGCAAAGGTTTTCTATTTTGTGCCAACAATGTAACCAGCACCCATTCAGGGCTAGTTGTTCCCTTTTCTCACAATATTTGTGTGAGTTACTATCCTATTACCTTTTGTATTCCTTTACCAAGGTTCATTTATTGACCATTTCAGCATGTCTGCCTGTGGATCCTTCTCTTTCAATGCAATCTTATATGAAAATGTTTTTGAAAGGGGTGTTTCATAAGAGGCCTCAAAGAAAATCGGTGTCCCATTCTTGGGATCATAAATTTGTGTTGGAGAAGCTAACACTTGCTCCATTTGAACCCGCTAACCTAGCTGTCTTGAGGTTATTAACACAGAATTTACTGATTGCTCTGACCTCAGCAAGAAAGGTATCTGAGTTGCAGGCTCTTATGGTGAGTTAACCCCACCACATTTTCCAGAGAGACAGGGTTTCTTTGAGAACTAATCTTCCTTTTATGCCTAAAGTGCTACCCAAGTTTACTTTAAGCCAAAGTATCCATCTCCTTGTCTTCTTTCTTGAATCTGCAAATGAGGGAGAAAGGATACCCCATACCTTGGATATCCACAGACAACTCTGGTACTATCGTGACAAAATTAAATATTTCACATCTTCACATCAATTGTTTATTTCTTATGAGGCAATAAGAAGGGACAACCTGCATGTCAAAACAGATAGTTTCCAAATGGTTGTCTCTGGACTCTTTGTTACACTCACCACAACAAAACTATTCCAGGCAGGGTGAAGACCCAGTCTACCAAGGCCCTGGCTTCATCTTTGGATTTTTGGAAAGGGTTGGATTCCAGAAATATTCTGATAGCAGCAGCTTTGATACATACTTCTACAAAGTACTATAAGATTGATTCCTTCTCTAGGTCTAGATCAAACTTTGCCAGAACCATTCTCCAGGGGCTCCTGAACTCGCTTCCTTCCACCTCCCAAATGTAGTTAGCTAAGGTAATCTGCCCATATAGCTAAGGTTACTGTAGTGGTGATCAATATGATGCACATAGTACAGTTGTGTAAGTAAACTTACCATGAGAGTGGATGTTCAAATGATCACTGCCACAGTAGCTGCTCACTCCTGACATTCCCCTTGTTTATTGTTGGTTTGTTTATGCGTGGGTGTGAAGATTTATTTTTTTATTTCTAGTATTGTCCATTCAGGGCTCGGCTTCCTTCTCTGTGTTAGCATGAACGCTCTGAGAGGAGCATGGAAGATGCCCTAAAGCTTTGGAAACCGGCCAGCTGTTATATCCTATGCAGGGTAAAACCCATATGGCTAAAGCTACTGCAGCAGTGATCATTCAGACATTTGATGTTTTGTTAAGTTTGCTTACACAACTGTTCTTTTCTTTCCTACAGACGTATGTAAACCCATGTTACAGATTAAAATGTGATGGGTCAATAAAATACAGGTCAGTAGCTGCTGACCTTGTTACTGGTTTGTTACAACTTTACATTGCAGTCATGCTGTCATGTCTTCATTTGCAGGTCAGACTTGCTTTTGTTTTGCTTAGTTATGCCAGGGTTTGCAATTTACTAGTGGAAATTACAGACCTGAAGAGAATCTGTAGGTGGGCTGTTTAAATCCATCAATGAAGTGAAGTGTTGTGTCAAGGACAAACATTTTTATCCTTCTAGAAAGATCTCATAAAATTTCAAAATCTTGATTGAGTACTGAGAAACCACGAGAATGGCATATGGTGCTTCTGTGTTGTGTGTTCTTTCATTTTATACTTGCACAATTGTCACTTTTAGAATTTATTTTAGTTTTTCTGGTGTATTAGATGCAGTAAAAAAAAAAAGTATTAGTAAATCACTGTCTTTGCTAGTTCTGATGGTTGTTTCAAGCTTGCAGGTTAATGAAGGTTATGTTTTTGGTACTGATTGCTTTAACTTGTCCTTGTTCTCCTGCACTTTTCCAGTCGGCCTTTGAGGTTAGTTTCTCTGCAGTGGTCTGACCCCAAGGGGGTTAAGCTCGGTGATCTATTGGTCAGCTTTATCTTATAGTGCAGCTTTGAAAAGAGTCACTTAACCACCCAGATCTGCCCCTTTTTGTTGTTAGCACTTCTAACTGTATTCAATTTTATCGTGTTTCTAGTGTCTGTAATACTTGTGCAGCAGCAGTATTTCAACTTGTGCATGAACATGCTGACAACGTACAAAATGTAAAAAGCTTTTTTGCAGGAGGAGCACACCCCCCCCCCCCACGCCCCCTATTATTTATGTGTACTAAGTTCGAGATCTCACTGTTACGGAAAAGGGGAAGCAGTCTGATCTCGCTATCTAGAACTGCTCCCTTGCCCTCCATGATTTTGTTGAATCGCTTGGCTAATGACTACATATTAATCTGCCTGATTAGGCTGGCCCTTCTGGAGGACAAAACCAGAGGCATAATGGGATAAAACTGAGTTAGGATGAGACAATTGTCTTGGCATCAAATGGGATGGACATTTGAGGTAGAAGGGAAAGTAGTGGAACAGGTTAACAGCTGTAAGTGTCAGGGATTGTTGGTTTGAGGAGAAGACAAGTCTGAATGATGAGATCAAAGCTAGAATCAGAGAACCTGCAGCCAACTGGCATGGAGTTTCAGGGGTAGTATGTGCGAGAAGTGTACCATTGAAGTTGAAAAACAGTGCTGCGGCCAGTGCATCTGTATGGTACAAAAACCTGGGCAGTGAAGGCAGAGCAGTTGAAGATGCTAGAGGCAGTAGAGGTGAAGTGCCTGAGATGGGGTGGTAGGATTCGGGTCTATATCGCATTGTTGAAAGCACAATTCTGCAAATGCCTATTCATCAAATCCTAATCATTAAACACCCTTCCATCGAACATTCACATCATTGAAACTTTTTTTCAAGGGAATGAAACTTCTTGGCCTCCAGAGCAATCGTAACAAACACATTATTTTAAACTCACCAAGGTGGGGGCTGTGCCCCC
Organism: Protopterus annectens; assembly: GCF_019279795.1. Classification (NCBI taxonomy): domain Eukaryota; kingdom Metazoa; phylum Chordata; order Ceratodontiformes; family Protopteridae; genus Protopterus; species Protopterus annectens. The sequence continues at coordinate 169,812,081 of NC_056747.1, read as the reverse complement.
AGCACTCCCCCCAATTATATATACCAACTCCGAGATTGCACTACATTGGAAAAAAGGGCAAATTTGTAATGACTGGCAACTAACTCCCTTACCTAGGAAAACATTTTGATATAAACGTTTGATGAAAGGTTGTTCGATTAGGGTTTGATGAGTAGGCGTTCCTGGAATTAAGCTTTTAAAGAAGTGATAGGAACCCAGTAGGATTCACACTGAGAGACAAAGGCATGAAGAGCAGAGACAAAAGTAGCTCCAGCTGCAGAGAAGGTCAAAGAGATCAGATTATGATAATTTGAGTAAATGTGCAGGAAAGGATGACTGCATAAGAGGACAGGAGAGTGGCACTGAATTAAAAAAAGTGGTCCAGTTGACACAGCTCTGCCTCCCCATATAGAAAAATGGTTAAAATGGGGTTACGATGATGAAAACCCTCATGGGCAATGACCATTTTTCAGTGCGCACACTGCCATGCTCACAGCTTTAATAACCAAGTGCATGGGGGAAGATGTAGAAATGAGTGTTGCACTGAGTGTACAGTACATGTTTATGTAACTGCAACATGAAGGAAATTTTGTATGGTACTATAGTTGTATTTATGCTGCAGTATGCATTTTAAGTAATGTTCCCTAGGTACTGTTAAGTGGTAGTGGTCTACGCACACCAATTTTAAAGGCACTGTCCATTGTGCACTGCACTTTTACTACCACTGACACGCCCACTGGCTAGCCTGGTGGTGATGCCCACCATACCGCCTGCTGTCTTGTACTTCCTTTGGGAGCCATGGACATTAGTTTCCCTCTGTGCGTTTGGTTATTGTTGTGGGCATGGTATTGGATTCTTTTCTTTGCCAACAGGGAATTCTCAACAGCCATATTTCTCTGTAGCTGAATGTCACTTCAGCCATGTATCCCTAACCAAATGTACCAAAGAGAAATATCACTGTGCCTAGTTGCCTGAACCCCATACTCTTCTATAAAGTCATTGCCATCGAACATTAAATAGCTCATTCAGTTCATGCCTTCCCTTACACATCATTCCTCCTGTAAAATTTTATTCTGCATGTATTGTTCCCACAATTGACATTCTTTCTATATAATTTGCTTGAATTATTTTCTAAAGTTCCCACATTTCTTGTATCTCTGTTACTATATTCACTGCTTACTGTATCTCAAACTCACCAATGAATGGAGCTGTGGCAGTAGCACAGACTCTACATGGTGACCTATGGGGGAAGAGTTGTACAGCCCAACCAATTTGGGCATCTACTGTGGTGCGCAGTATCCTCAAGATAGGAGAACATGGATTACAGACTGTGCGTCGTGGCAGGGCTAGCCACTTGATGGTGTAAAATATGGCTAGAGGCGATTTGGTCATATTGATTAATGTCGCCAAAATGGGCATGGGTAGTTACTGGTGATAAGTGGGTTGAAGACCTGGCCTATTCTGACCTATGTTGGGGGACCCTTGCTAATGGTGGGAGGAGTATATGTGCTCCTGTTGGCCAGTGTGTGCCTGCCATAAAGCCATCAGCCCTGGGTCAATAAGCTACTGGTCGGCTGGTGTCTAGTTGCCAAGCCTGGGTTACCTGGGAGAGCTCTGTGGAGCGAAAGCTGGACGTAAAACCAACCAACCTGCCAAACATTAACTGAGAATTGCTACGCTTAATGTAGGTTCACTGACAGGATGCAGCTTAGAAGTGGATGACATGATGATACGGAGGAGGCTGGATATACTATGTATCCAAGAGATGAGATGGAAGGGCAGTGGAGCAAAGCCAATTGGCTTGGGATCCAGACTCTTCTACTCAGGAGGAGGGCAGGCTAGAAATGATGTAGGAATTGTAGTGAGAGAGAGGCTTCAGAAGGCAGTGAAGGGATATCATCAGACTCCAATGTAATGACAGGGTAGTATTCATACTCTCAGCCTGTGCCCCACAGCAGGGTTGTGATAGTGAGGAAAAGAGTGCATTCAGACAGCAGTTGCAGGAAGTACTAGATAAAGCAGGACAACATAAATTTGTGTTGATAATGGGTGACTTGAATGGAATGCACATATTGGGACAGACAGAACAAGATATGAGGACTGCCTGGGGTCCACATGTGTGGGGCAACAGGAATAAAGAAGGAGAAGCCATTCTGGACTGCTGTCTGGCAAATGACTTTGATAGTAGCCAATACATGGTTCAGAAAGAGAGACAGTCACAAGATCACATACAAGAGTAGCCAACATGCAACACAGGTTGACTTCCTCCTAGTAAGGAAAGGCACTGGGGTAGAATCCATGATTGCAAAGTCATCCCCACTGAAACAGTCATCCCTTAGCATAAACCACTGGTTGCCACAATCAGCTGCATGCAGTGGTCAGAGAAGGCTCTAAGGTCAACAGAGACCAGGCTGAAGACCTGGAAGTTCACTGGTGAGAATGTACAGCAGTTCAAGGAATTACTCAGGGCTCTAGCACCCCAAGAAGAGGAGGAAATAGGTGGAGCTGAATAAGAATGGCAGCGCCTACAATCAGCATGTGTTAGGACTACAGAAAAGATAATGTGGCCGAGCCAGGTATGGAAATAAGGTACATAAGGAAAGCTGGTGGTGGAATGCAGAAGTCCAGGAAGTCATCAAAAGAAAGGAGGAGTGCAGGAAGAAGTGGAAGAAAGAGAAAAGGCTGACCAGGATAAGAACTACTGGTTGGCTAACAAATAAGCTAAGAAAGTAGTTGCAGTAGCAAAGAATAGGGCATCAGAGGCACACTCTACCATCTTCTGGAAAGTGACTCAGTAACGGACACAAAGAAACTATATCAGGTTGCAAGGCAAAGACAGAAAGATAAAGAAAATAGTCAGACACCCTTCGTAAGGGATGCCAGCAACAACCTGCTCACCAGTCCAGAGGACATCAAAGGCAGATGGAAGGAGTATTTCCAGCAACTTTTGAATGAAGAAAACCCCAGAGAGGCTGTACTGCCCAACCGCCTATAGTGAGAGAAGAGGAGGAGACCACCTAGAAGTAGTAAGAACAGCTCCAAGGAAAGGATGCCAGGGAAAGCGGCAGGCTCAGATGAGATCACAGCAGATATGATAAAGATGCTGGGTGAGATAGGGGAGAAATGGCTCCTGAGGGTACAATAGCAGTGTTGAGAGAAAGGCATATCCCAGATGAATGGAGAAGAAGCATACTTGAGCCAGTGTACAAGAACAAAGGGAATATCCACAACTGTGGACAGTACAGAGGCATCAAACTTCTATCACATTACATGAAATTTCTGGAGAGGGTGATTGATAAATGGATACGCAGAGCAATAGATGTAAGGTGTTGAGAAGTTCGGATTTGGATCAGGATGATGCAGCACAACTGACCCGATGTTTGTAGTGAGACAGATACTTGAGAAAAAGGTAGAGATAAGGAGAGGGTCCAACTGGGCATTCCCTGACTTGGTGAAAGCATATGACAAGGTCCCAAGAAAGCTGATCTGGGCAGTACTGCTGTGGTTTGAAGTCCCAGAAACATTGATAGAATTAATGCAGGTTATGTACAAGGACCAAATGACTCAAATACGAACAGTGTTCGGCCTCACAGAGGGGTTGCCAGTGGGAGTGGGTGTACACCAGGGTTCAGCTCTGAGCCCACTGTTGCTCATACTGGTGATGGACTTCATTAGCAAACAGGTCAGACGGGACATACCAACAAAGTTGCTGTATGTAGATGATGTAACATTACAGGCCGACTCTGAGCTAGAACTTCAGCAAAGGATAGGAAAATAGAATGCAAATCTGAAGACACATAGGATGAAACTAAGCACAGGTAAGATGGTGGTAGTGGCAGCAAACTGGGGAAAGCAGAAGAAGCTGAGAGTAGAGATAGAAGAAGATAGTGGAACAGGTAAACAGCTTCAGGTGTCTGGGAGGGTTGGTTGAGGAGAGGAGAAGTCTAGATGAAGGGGTCAAAGCTAGAATCAAAAGGGCTGCAGCCAGCTGGCATAGATTGTCAGGTGTTGTCTGTGACAGAAGAATGCCAAAGAAGTTGAAAAGTAAGGTGTACAAGACATTGGTGCGTCCAGTACTACTGTATGGTACACAAACCTGGGCAGTAAAGGCAGAACAGTTGAAGAACTAGAGGTGATGGAAATGAAGTTCCTGAGAAGGGGTGATAGGATGCATGCTGTGGGACAGACGAAGAAATGAGGGCATAAGAGCACAAGCCAAAGTAGCTCCAATTGCAGAAAAGATGAAAGAGAACAGATTACAGTGGATTGGACACATGCAGAAAAGCAGAAGACAATCTGGTGAGGAAGATTTGGGACAGACAGGAAGAAGGTAGGAGGAAGGGAGGACATCCTGTGTAAAGGTGGATGGATTGTGTGAAAGAAAATCTGAGACAGTCAGGCATGAGTGTTAAAGAAGGCAGGAGTATGGCACCGAATTGAGAGACTTGGCAACAGTTAACAAGATACCCCAACCCCTTGTAGAAAAGAAATGGAAAAAAGGGGGGGGCTGATGATGACTGTATTCACTACTTCTAGTATGGATTATTTAGACTTTGATTTCCATTTTTTAGTAATTACTTTTTTGGCAGCCATCAGAATTAAACTTAGCAAGATCTTAGTATGTCTAAGGAAATCCAATTCTGTATCACACCTCAGAAAAATAATTTCCTTAAAATTTGCTCACCTAATATTTCTGACATAGTCTGTATGAGAATTTTTAAAGTCTGCTAATTATTTACATTCCCAGAAAATGTGTTCCCAATTACATCCATCTTCTCCATCAAACCTCCACCATTTGCAGTCTATCAGAGGAAGAATTCTTTGGAATCTGCTTGGGGCACAAAAACACCTTTGCAAATACTTCCAAGCAAAAATCGTAAATCTTGTAGATTTTGTTGCATATTTGGGTGCCGTACGTTTATCTTCACATTGTTTCTTTGTGAATTGCTTATCCAGTCTGTCTTTTCAATCCTTTCTGACCTCCTCTGGTTGATTCCTGTTGCTGTACTGCAGTATTCTATATGCCCTACTAATTATCCCTCTGTAACAGCAGCTTCTGTTCTAGATTCTACTAAAAAACTCCACCATTGCTTGTCTTTCATCTAAGAACCCCGTATTCCTTTCTCTTTGCTGTACTCTGTCGTCAGTACTTGACAGAGAAGGCAGTCTCTAGCCTGCAGTCCAAATGAATTATTTACCTCTTCCCATTCTACTACTTTTCCCTGTCTAATTATTTCCTCCCAATACCTTGGCTCCTCTGCCAGTTTTTTACAGTAATTTCCAGCCCCTTCTTGCCTGTCATCTGTATCCCTAATTGCAATCATCCTTAATAGTATCTCCTTTCTCCATTCCCATGTTGATTTAGTTCTTGAGTACTTTGTGCTACTTTATGAATATAATATTCTGTATGATTGTTGTTTTCCTTAAAGGTCTGCATCCAGAATCCCAGGCTCTTCTTATTTCTTGACCTTCCCTGTTTCATCATCATCCCTTTCCACTTTGAATTATAGTTTTCTGCTTGTGGTGTGTATAAGGAGCCTTACCCTGTGGTTTTTTTTTCTGTGATTTCTTTGTAGATTGTTCCATTCATTTGACATATAAGAAATGAGGGCGATCTCCCCTTTTTGGCTGGTGTTTTATTTCTGTTTGGAAGGTGTTGGTTAGTGTGTTGGTGCTTTTTCGTTGTGGTATGCCATAAGAGGTATTCTCTGGCTGGTCATGATTGTGTATCACTGTCGTGTGAGCAAAGATTCCACATTGATAAGTGGTTTTATTTTTCAGTGAGAATCATTCCCTCTTTTTTAAGAACAGAACAGTGATGACTTTTTTTTTGGTTAGCAAGGAGTTTTGTCAGTTTTATGATCAGTAGAGATTGGTTTAGAAAACACTGATGTATTGGAACATCCTGATAGTATGGTCAGTAAAGCCACTTGGGTAGTAGTAGTAGTGCTATTACACAACTACAGCACTTTTCTTCTTGCAGTCAGGTAATAGTCGGTCACCCTTTATGTATAGGGCACCAAGATCCTTATGAATTTCCTTTATGGTGGTGTTGATGTGCTCCTGGACGTGGAATTTTATGCGACTTCCAGCTATTTCCAAAGTAGCACTAGTTCTCCTTGTCCATTTCAGCTTTAAACTGAGTGGTGGCTGATGGGTGGTTTCTTTATAATGTTAGTGTGGAAGATTATCAACTTGGTCTGGTTTCACTTAGAACAACTATTTATTTGTTTATTTATTGTAAATCCATGTTTTGCAGCTTATTAATGAGAGTTCACACGTCCTTAATTGGATATAGTAATGTACAGCTGACAGAGTATTGGATCATCTGAATGCATCTGATGTGCAGGAGCATGTTTCACAGTTATTTTAGAAAAGGTTCTACCGTAGAGATCCCTGTTGTAATCCAGAGTTAGAAGTCAATGGTTGTAAAAGTTTGTTCTGCCATTGTACCTTCAAGGTATGATCTTTCAGAAAGGTTGGGAACCACTTTAGTATTGCTGGGGAGCATTCTGTATCTCATAGTCTTATTTGCAAAAGATGATGATTGAACATACTGAAAGCTTTTGAGACATCAAGAAATGGAACACCAGATGTAAATCAATTTCCTTGTGGTTTGCATTATGATTAGGGAGACTTTGTATATTTATGTCGGTACTGTCCCACAGTCTGAGTGAAGGCATTTGTACTACGTGACGTTGCTCTGCAAAGTATCTCACATTTGTTCACATCCTACACATTTTGGGAGTCTTTGATAATGGGCTAAGGATTGCTGTTGGCCTGCTCGCACTCTGTCTCTTACAAGTCAGAGCTGAATCTTAGGATGTTCCTGTGGACACCCAATGCTATATCCACAGTGTTTCTTAGGCAAAGAGTGAAATTAAAGTTTTTCTGTATCTCACATGCACGCACGCACGCTCTCGCATCTATAAACAATTTAGAGTCTCACATTCACCTTAGCTTTTCTTTTTGTCACTTTTAACATGCTTTTGTAACTCTAGGGAAGAGACTTTTTTTGAAACTCCTGACTATGGAAGTATGCTTGAAGAGCCCATTGATCCAGGCAACTGGTTTCATCGGGAAATGTCTCTTGATATCATCATGAAAAAAAATGAAGGCAGTAACTGTAGTCTTAAAAGCTTTACAGGCCAGCTTCATTCCAGGTCAACTTCAGGTCAGTACACACATCAGCAATCAGCAGTGTTTAATAGATGTTTTTCATGTTTCACTGTTGCAGTCATTACATTTGGGTTATCTGCTTGCAGTAGCCCTCAGTCGGCCTGATTAACAAAGTCTTGGGTCCTGCATCGGTTGCTGTCCCTTCTTTCATGACGTCAGGTCTTCAGGGGTATAAAACATGCAACCGACGCCACTACATCAGTCTTTCTTGCCGTGCGATGCCCGAAGCAGTTCGCAAGTGCCGGTCGGCCGACTCCTGAAATGTTCGTTTTCGAGTTTCAGAACCGAAGTCTTCAACTAAAGCTAAGTACCCCTTGGGGAAACATTTTCTTGCTCCTTACCGATGTCAGTAAAAGATAATAATTTTATTACTTGTGGAAAGCAAATACCTCACAAAGATTTTCATTCCTACTGTATTCCTGCCTAGGCCCTGACCACGACATACCTTGCTGTCGGTTTTGTGCTTTATTTAATCACCGCACTATCCATCGTTGGTATATTTTCGCTTCTAAATATTTCGGTTTTCGGTTTAATTATCCAGAAATGTCGGTTAGCCATCAGACTACCGGGATTCTGAAAAAAACACAAAGATAAAGACAGAGACAGGCCGCTGAGGTCCAAAGCTGCCAACAACGCTTCTCCTAAGGTAATTGCCAGCTCACTGGTACTCAGTGAGGCGCTTTTGCAGCCCCTGATACCCGCTACTTCTGACTCGCAGGCCTCTACTGAGACCCATTCGGAGTCCGATATGCCACGATTTGCTTCAACTGTGGAACCTGCGGATGTCTGTACCTTGGATGAGTCCAGAGCCGCTGTGAAGGCACCGGCTTCTGAGACCTGGCAGGGAAGTGCATTCAGGGCAAATGGAACCCAAGTCAAATGCACCTGCACATCAATCTAAAAGAAATGTTAGCTGTACAGAATGCTCTGACAGCCTTCAAGGACCACATTCTTCCAGGACAATTAATGGTAAAAGCCAGACAACACCACTGTTATGTGGTACATAAGCAAGCAGGGGGGGTACACAAATTCTTATTCCCTCTGCAAACTAGCCATGGCATTGTGAAACACAGCCTTGAGCTACCTAGTGCATGTACAAGCTCAATTCCTGCCAGGAAAACTAAATACACTGGCAGACGGACTAAGCAGAAATCTCATGGACCCTCATGAGTGGAAACTAGAACCAAGGATTTTCAACATGTTGGCAAGCAAGTGGGGCAGCCCAGATATAGACCTGTTTGCCTCCCCCCAGAACTATCAGTTGGAAAAAAATTGCAAAAGGACTCCCCACAGACAAGCTTGGAAAGTGGATGCTCTGCCCTTCAGCTGGAAAAACCTAACAGTGTATGCCTTTCCTCCTCAGCTTTTGCTCTCCAAAGTACTACTAAAGATCAAACAAGACAAACCAAGGACAATTTTGATTGCACCAGACTGGCCACACCAACACTGGTACCCCCTCCTGTGCATTGTGTCACTGTGGGCCCCATGGCACCTGCCTCAGACTCCTACCCTGCTGTCTCAGCAGGAAAACCAGATTCTGCACCCTTGGCTTCAAACTCTGAACCTAGCAGCCTGGCTAATTACCTGATCTCGCCTTTACCATCCCTCAGTAAACTAGTAATGAATATCATTTTAGTGGCAAGGAGGCCTAGTACTAGAAAATCTTATACTGAAAAATGGAAAAGATACTGTAACTGGAACCAATCTCAAGGGATGAGCACAGCAGTGCCCAATTTTCCTCAGATTTTACAATACTTAACTGAGATGCTTCACAAGGGCCTGTCTTTTTCCTCAAAAATTCACACCTCAGCCATTTCAGCTCATTATAACACAGAACCTCCCCTCTTCTCTCATCCACTGCTCAGGGGTGCCAAAAATTTAAGACCACCCAGGAGAGCTCCAACTCCAGCCTGGGACCTTAACTTTATATTGGAGAAAGTCACCCTTCCTTCTTTTGAGCCAACTGCTACTGTAGATTTAAAATTCCTTTCTTGGAAAACAGCTTTCCTTTTAACAATCACTTCAGCAAGAAGGGTATCTGAATTACAGGCCTTTATGACAGTGGAGCCTTTCATAATTTTTTATGCAGACAGGGTGTCCCTCAGGACCAATCCCTCTTTCATGCCAAAGGTGGTATCCAGTGTGGCCCTTAATCAGTCCATTCATTTGCCAACCTTCTTTCCTAGTCCACAGAACAAAGGGGAACGGATACTGCACTCCTTAGATGTGCACAGACAACTTAGATTTTACTTGGACAGGACTAAACCTCAAAGGAAATCTGAACAACTGCTGGTGACTTTTGCTGCATGAACAGAGGGACAGAGGGGAAGGCTATTCCAAAGCAAACCATCTCCAAATGGATAGGTCATTGCATTCATTCCTGCTATAAACACCATGGAAAACGTATCCCACAGTGGATCAGGCCCCACTCAACCAGGGCTGCAGCTACCTCTACAGCCTTTCTCAGAGGCGTACCTACCAGTGACATCCTAGAAGCTGCTACCTGGTGTTCTGTACGTACTTTCACCAGGCATTACCATTTGCCAATTTTCTCTAAATCCAGAGCTGGCTTTGCCACTGCAGTCTTGCAGGGCCTTATAGCTGGTCCTAATATTATCTAAATTCCTCCTCCCATCCTTAGCTTTGGGACTGTACCCAAATGTGATGACCGCATCAGTGAAACACAAAGAACATAGTACAGTTGTGTACACTTACTATAAATATAGATGTTCGAGTGTATTCACTGTTGCAGTCCTGGTTACCCTCCCTCCAGCCCCCTGACTTCTTTTGGCTTGTACCTCTTCTCTCCTTTACAATGCTTAAAATATTTTTGGTGTATTTGCTTTTCTGTTGGAGGTATAAACTTGTATATTTATAGAGTTAATTGCTTCCCATTAGGGGGGCACCCGACATCTGGGGCAAGAAAAACTGATGTAATGACGTTGGCTGCATGTTTTATACCCCTGACGTCACAGAAGAGGAGACAGCAACAGACGTTGGACCCAAAACTTTGTTAATCAGGCTAACTGAGGGCTTATGCAAGCAGATAACCCAAATGTGATGACTGTAACAGTGAATACACTCAAACATCTGCATTTATGGTAAGTGAACACAACTGTACTTTTCTCTGCAGGGCTTCAGTTTACTGTTTCTGCAGTACAGAAAAAAAATCTGAATTTTTTTATGATTGAGATGGTAGTTTCACTTAACTTTGATATAATTTTAAATGAACTTTGGTAACAGTGTTAACGCTACACTTGTAAATACCTGTAATAAAACAACTTTGTGTTTATTTGTTGGCCTCTGTCACTCATTACATCCGAGTGACGCCTCCAGGTGCAACTGCAGTTAACTCCTACTGACGTCACTATGTGTCAAATATGCCTGTTCATATTTGCATTATTAATTCGAAAACCATACTATGTACAAGATTTTAAAATATTTCATCTTAAAGCTTACACAATGGCAAACTCAACTACATTAATATTCGACATCTGTCTAGTGCAGGTAAATAGATAACTGTTGTTTTTATGATATTAATTTATATAGACATAATTTTTACATTTTTCTAAATATCTAAACAACCAAGTAACACAGACAGAAGTCATTAGCCTCATATGACAGCTCTCAGCTAGATGAATAAAATGCTGCTGACAGTATGTGCGTATCTTCAGTGGTTGCCGAGATATTGTAAGTTGTTTACAAAATATTACAAATGTAGTAGTTACTGTGTTTACTGTGATGTACAAAATTTGGTTCAAGACCTAGAACCTAAAGAATACTGCCACTATAAAAATAGCTTGTGCTGAAGAGTTTGCCATTTATACTTCTTTCACAACCACTATAGCTCCAGAGATATGAATATTTGTTTGAAATGTGAGGACATAATTTGATTCTGTCAAAAGGCTTAGGCTCCACCCATTGGAAGTTAAAGCGCAAACTTCCTGAGCTCCACTGGAGTGAATAGTTGAGGATGCCTTAAAGAATGTATGATAAATTGGTTGCAACTACATACTGTGTGAAACTTCAACCTTCCATGTTCTCACATGCTAGTTGATGTAGAAAATTCCTTTAATTTCAGGTGCTCATGGTTGGGATTGCTTCTTTTCCTTTTCTGTTATTTCTTTTTATTTTTAACCGGTAGGGAATAAAGCCACATGTTGTATAACAGCATGATTTGCAGCACAACTGTCCCCCCAAAAGGTGCCCTTTATGCAGGATATAGTCTGTGGGTCCCCTGAGTCAGATTAATTTAACACAAGATGATTATTCTTTCTATAGTTAAGCCTTTTCAGCTGTAGCTGTAATCCATTCTGCTTTAAAACTCATTTGTTGAAACCAACATGCTGTGCTCATGTGAAAATGACATGCATTGCACGCTGTACTCATGTGAACACGACATGCACTGGCATGCTGTGCTCATGTGAAAACGACATGCACTGGCACACTGTGTTAATGTGAAAATGACATGTCACTGGCACGCTGTGCTCATGTGAAATTGACTGGCACGCTGTGCTCATGTGAAAATGACATGCACTGGATGCTGTGCTCATGTGAAAATGACATGCACTGGCACTCTGTACTCATGTGAAAACAACATGCACTGGCACGCTGTGCTCATGTGAAAATGACATGCACTGGACGCTGTGCTCATGTGAAAACGACATGCACTGGACGCTGTGCTCATGCTTTGTAGACGGTAGCTTCTTGAGCAAGCTTGTAGCTATCAACAAGTGGAGCATGATACTGTTACATGCTGTGTACATAGGATGTTACAAGACATTTGTAATACTGCAAAATGTTTAAATGCCTGTACACACTCCTAATGGAGTTTCTTTGACAGATCTGTATTCCATTGACATAACTGCCACAAATATAATCTGCTTTTGACATTTGCATAAGTCACATTGTGAAAGTACTGACGTTTATAAACTGTATGCAGATTGACATGCAAGGTGTTCTGTAATGATTCGTGGGTCGTAGTACCATACTGGGTCAGTGGTAAACTCTCCTCTTATTTAAAATAACTCATAAGATGAACTAAGATAAATCGTAATACTTTTTACTTCCCCCTTTCTGAGTGTGGAGTACTTGGGATAATTGATTTACTTTCCTGTGTCAAAATGTTGTGTTGTCGACATTCACTTCCAGCCTGCTTTTCCTTGTTTAAAATTAGGATATAATTAAGTTGGACAATTTCAAAAGGGCTGGAGCTGCTGAATGAAACTTTGAGGCAACATTTTCACAATCTTGAAGTTCACTTGCTAGAATTTTTATCTGACTGAAATCTTGTTTAGGAAAATTCTGTCTACTTCTACAGGCAGCATTTAAATCTCTGTTGCAGTACTATAGAAATCTGATCTTATAAACTTATGTTGCAGTATCATAATTAGTACTAAAGTCTGCCATTTGAAGCTTCATGTAATGTAAACAGATCTGAGCCCTGTTGAGCAAATAAAACAGAACTGATTGCATTTTTATTTTTTCAAAAAAAGTCATTCTCAGAGTAGGTTAAACAGTGCACACTCTTGGATGTGACTCCGTTTGGTGAACATTAATGCTCTTTTTGTTTTTGGAAGGCTTATTTGGAAGAATGAGTCTTTGATAACGTGTTTATTTTTTAAATTATTTGGGGAATGTAGGTGCTGGTTAGTAAATGGGTGTGTAACTTCCTTTTACAGAGTTTATGCAGACGGAGATGCACCATGTTCGAACGTTGAAGATCATGTTGAATGTATACATTCGGGCCATGAAGGAAGAACTACAGTTCACTGACAGAATGCTGAACAAAATCTTACCTTGCGTGGAAGATCTTCTGGAGCTCCATAGTGTTTTTTTGGCTAAACTCAAAGATCGGCGGGCAGAATCTTTGGAGGAAGGAAGTGATAGGAATTACATTATCCAAAGAATTGGGGATCTTCTTGTGCAACAGGTAGGAACTTTTGGTGTACTGCAGCATTTTCTGCGAGTATGTGAATGTGTGCATGTGTAAACATCTGTTTTGATACACAAGAGGAAATGGGGCTTGTAAAAATAATGGTCTTCTATGTTTGCATAAACTAGAAACGTTAACCGGTCTTAACTATAGTTAAGTCAGCATCAACTGATGTCCTTCTGTTCTCATGTTGTAGTATTCTCACATGTGCAATCTTCCGCCTGAGGGCACCCGAATGTCTGGCTCATGTACCAAAACTTAAGCCTCGTTGCTGTAAGGTGTGTGGGACATCACATGCAGGGCCATAAACCTTGGGCCATAAATGTGACGTCCGCACACACAGACCTCAGAACTTTTGCCGCAGTCGAACATCAGCTTGCTCATTCTGCTGCGAGTCTTCTTGTTTTTGTCATAGCTCAGGTTGCTGTTTTTTCTGCCATTAGCAGATGTCATCTAGAAAGGGGAAGTGTAAGTGCAGCTGGCAAATTCCTCACAAACGAAAAAACAACAAATAAAGCACTAATAAAATAAGTAACAAAGGGCCACAGGTCCTAAGGCAAACCAAAACTTTAATCTGTGAGCGCTTTTGTTCTCTCAAATCAAATTAACTTCTTCAGACAAATTCAAACAGTAAAACCCCTCCTTATATAACCAAGAAATCACATGACCAATAAAATGCATTACATCACAAGTTTAAAACTGATTTTATAAATATGTATATGCCTTTTAACAGATATTTACATATACTTTAAAAGGATTTTTAAGCACGAAGTGGAGAATTATTAATATATAAAAACAATCAAAAAGGTGCATCCATACAAACCTATAAGTACATAAAATATTATTTTATCTTATAAGAACATTCTATACTGAATTTCATAAATTCATTCAGCGTAATAAACTTTTAAGCTTAAGTAAACACATAATCGAACACTGCTCATTAAGGCCTGGGTAACTATGCGCATTTAAGGTAAGTTGCCACTATAACTCTTGTCTTTCAAGTAAAAGGGATGTATGCCCACCTCTAGGGCCCTCCATCACCTGGTTGATCACCTTAAATTTAAAGTGGTGTCCATGGTTGTCCCTAATGTGGTTGGCCAAAACATTATTTTCTCTGTTTCTGTGTATACTATAAATGTGTTCATAGATTCTTTCTTTAAACGTACGGTCATTTTTTCCGCTATAAAATGCCAGACCGAGTTGACATCTTGCCAAATATACGGCACTTTGAGTTACAGTCATATCTAGCAGTGAGTGAAAAATGCTTATTAGCAATTGTATAGTCCCTACCTATATCTATGTACCTGCATTAGGCACAGGCTTCACATTTAACTCTTCCTGGGTTCCTGTTGTACAATGTATGCTCTTTCTCTAATATATTTTTTAAGTTAGCTCCTTTTCTATACACAACTCTTGGTAGGGCACCTAATTTAGATCTAAGATCTGTGCCTCCCATAAGGATACATCAGTTTTTTTAACAGGGTGCCCCTTATGTACTCACCATAAGGTGTATCTGTAGTAATTAATCCGACAATATATCCATTCTTATCCCTATTGTTATTACTGTGCATTGGAGTATTTATGTCAGCACTATTACAGTCAGTGGTGGCAGGGCTAAGCATATGAGCTAATAAGCCTGCTGGTCCCAAAATGGGTGAGAGGTGCCCCTCCCTCCTTTTTATTTGGATTTCTTTTGAGTCCCTGCAGTAACACTTTTGGGCAGCCCCTTCTTTCAAACATTTGTTTTAAATTATTGCATTGCTGCATGAATTCTCTATCCAAGGTGATCATCCGTGCTGCCCTAACCAGCTGACCTTTGACTATAGATTTTTTCTGGTATTGTGGTTGGCAGCTTATGTAATGTAAAAATGAGTTTGAGTAGGTTTTCTTTCTATGAATTTTAGATAAGTCGTATCCCCCTAAAATGTCCTTAGTTAATTCCACATCCAAGTAAGCAATCTTTACGCTGTCAAAATTGGATGTGAATTCCAGAAAGGATGTGCTGGCATTCATCTCCTCCACTATTTCCTTAGCCGTAGTTTCATCTCCATTTATGATCATAAATATATCATCCAAAAGTTGCATATAATACATGATTTTATCTTTGATGTTACTTCTGGTAAACACAAAATGGTGCTCCCAGAAGGCCATAACTAAGTTGGCGAAACTACCGCCACATGGGGATCCCATAGCTACTCCCCTTTTCTGTAGGTAGTATGTACCATTAAACATGAAAAAATTGTTCTGCAAAATGATGTATAGTAGTACTTCAACTAATCTAGTTTCTATTCCTCACAAAGATACCCATGATCTTTGCTTGTTTTGCTTAGGGCCGTTGCACGACCATACATTCTGTAAAATCCGTCAGTCGTTTGTCCCTAAGACCTTGTGCAACTGTCTAGCAGCCCTTAAATTATTTGTAGAGAATCAGCGACTCAAATGCTCGGCCCTTGGTATGGATCCTGAACCGGCCATCAGGGTGGAGCTGCCTAAAAAGAAGGCCAAGGTTTCTAGGCTTGATACTCCACCCCCTACTTCAGACATCCCGCCAGCTGCTGGTCTAGGGGCTGAGGATTGTTCAAAAGAACTGGCGACTTCGGTGGTTACCATTTTGGAAACCGCCCTTAGTTCTTCAGTCTGTACGTCCGAAGAGGTATCTACAATGTCTGCCTCTGCCGATGTCGGGGGGGGGGGGGCTAGGCTCACCTGGATGGCTGATTTTAGATGTTCATCGTGTTACACTGCTGCAGTCATCACACTTGGGTTATCCTGCCGTCAGGCGGTCCCGCAGTCGGCCCGAGTTCCAAAGTCTTGGTCCGGCGTCGGTTGCTGTCGCTTCTTCCCTGATGTCAGTGCGCCAGGGATATACAAGATGCAGCCGACGCCATTTTCTTCATTCTTTCTTGCCGCGCAGTGCCCGATGCAAAAGCAGTTCGCAAGTGCCGGTCGGCCGACTCCTGAGATTTTCATTCCGAATACAGAACCGAACTCTTCTACAAAGCTAAGTACCCCATTGGGGAAACTTTTTCTTGCCTCAGACCGATGTCAGTAAAAGTTAATAATTGTATTTCTTGTGGGAAGCAAATACCTCATAAGGATTTCCATTCCTATTGTATCCCATGCCTAGGCCCAGACCACGACGTCACTGGTTGTCGGTTTTGTGCTAGGTTTAACAAGCGCACTATTAAACGTCTGTTTGATTTTGCCTGACATTATTTTGGCAGAAAATTCAATTACACCATGCCGTCGGAACAACCGACGACCGGAATACACAAAAAGCACAAAGACAAGGGCAGGCATCCGAGGCCCAGAACTGACGAAACCTATTCTAGGCCAGTCACCGGTTCTCCGGTTTTCAGCGAGGCACCTTCGCAGCCCCTGACGACCGCTTCTTTGGAACCACAGGCCGCTTCTGACTCCCACGTGGAGATGGCTGGGCCTACGGATACACCAGACTTGAGACCTACCGAGACTAACCCTTCAGAGGGCTCCGGAGTAGTTGAACAACCTGCAGCTTCAGAGGGTGTTTTCAGGCCTACTCGGTTAACCGTTAAATCTTCTGCTAAATCTAAAACAAAGAAACAACTTCAGCATTCACCAGGACAGGCCTCCATGCCTAAGAAACAGATGCTCTAAATGGCCAAAGACCTAATTACTCTGATCAGGGGGTCCCACCCTCCTCCTGATAAAAGGCCTAGACAGGATGCAGACTATGACTCATCCGACCAGGTATCCATCTCCTCAGATGCATCCTCAGACCAAGGATACTCTTTACCCCCTTATGAAGATTCTGATGCTGAGGAATCCATTCCTTCAGCCCCTCCACCAGAGGACTACTCCTTTGGGGAAACCTTACATACCATGCGGGAGCATTTCCATTGGGAGGGCCAGGATTACTCAGAATCCAAGAAAAGGCTCAGAGATTTCCTTTTATTACCTCAACACAGACCCCTTGCTATTCCGCCAGTGTTCGATATTGTGGATGATGTGTATACTGAATCCAGCTTAAATCCTGATGTTCATCGTGCATACAGCTGCAGTAATCACAGATGGGTTTTCAGCCGTCAGGCGGTCCCTCGGTCGGCCGAATTCCAAAGTCTTGGTCCGGCGTCGGTTGTCGTCGCTTACTCTTCTGACGTCAGGAAGGCCAGAGTATATAAGAGACAGCCAACGCCATGTTCTTCAGTCTTTTTTGCCGCGCGGTGCCCGAAGCAGAAGCAGTTCGCAAGTGCCGGTCGGCCAGCTCCTGAATTACGAAAAAATTGGAACCGAAGTCTTCTTTAAAGCTAAGTACCCGTTGAAACTTTTCTTGCCTCAGACCGATGTCAGAAAAAGTTAATAATTGTATTTCTTGTGGGAAGCAAATACCGCATAAGGATTTCCATTCCCTTTGCATACCTTGTTTGGGCCCAGACCACGACGTCTCGGGCTGTCGCTTTTGCGCTACCTTCAATAAACACACTATCAAGCGTCGGGCGGAGTTCGCCCAACACTACTTTGGTAAAGCTTTTGATTATAAAATGTCGTCTGACACTCCGACTACCGTTTTGTCCAAAAAACGCAAGGAAAAGGACCGACACGCGAGACCCGTGGTCCCCGCCGACACCACGCCAAAACAGGCTACACGTGGTCCGGTTCTCAGCGAGACGCCTTTGCAGTCCCTGACTACCGACGACACTCCTTTGGCGGTGTCCTCTGTACCCGAGACCGCTGGGTCCTCGGCCCTTTCCCAGACTACAACCGAAGCCCCTGCTAATGTCGAGCCTACTAATGTGGACAGGTCCACCTCCACCCATGGTGTATTTAGGCCTTCATCTTCTTTTTCAATAAAGGCTTTTACTAAATCCAAAGCAGCCAGGCATACCACGAGGCCTGTTGCACAGGGCCCATCTCCTGGACCCATGCCTAAGAAACAGATGCTTAAAATGGCTGAGGGTTTAATTACTCTTATCAGAGGTTCTCAGCCCCCTCCTGACAAGAGACCTAGAGTGGAGGAAGAATCTTCCTCTTCTGATCAGGGATCCATTTTATCAGAACATTCTGATGCAGAGGAACACTCTTACTCCCCTTTTGAGGATTCGGATGCAGAACAGTCCATTCCTTCTGTATCCCCTCCTGAGGATTTTTCTTTTGGGGAAAACTTGCACACTTTGAGGGAACACTTCCATTGGGAAGGCCAAGACTTTTCAGATTCCAAGAAAAGACTTAGGGAATTAGGGAATTTCTTTGGTTACCTCAGCACAGACCTCTGGCTATACCCCCTGTTTTGGATGTACTGGATGATGTCTATTCGGAGGCTTGCCTTAACCCTGATTCTCTGCCTCCTGCACCAGTAAAACCTGATAGGTATTACAGAGTACCCAGCTCTCACCAATGTCTCTACAAAGGCCATAATGCTGACCCTGAAACCATTTCACAAGGCCCCAAGGGATTAAAGGCCTCCACTGCCAAGAATCCACTCCCTGCAGAAAGGGAATCCAGATCTCTAGAAAGGTGGGGTAAAAAGGTATATACCTCAGCCACCCTAGCCATGAGGGCCTTAAACTGTCAGTTTCATATGATTAAATATCAACAGTACCTGTTATCACAATTAAGGAACAAAATGTCTCAACCTGAACAACCAGATTTAAAAGAGTTACAGGATATGATGCATAGTGCAGAACAAGTGGGTAAACACACCTTACAATGTGGTTATGATGCCTTAGAGGCTTCCAGTAGAGCGGCTGCTACAGGATCAGTCATTCGCAGACAGGCCTAGCTTAGGGAACAAAATTTACCTGATCATGTCAAAGCTAAACTTCTTGATGCTCCTTTACAAAAGGATGTACTATTTGGTACTAATGCTGAGGAGATACTACGGAAAATGGAAGAAAAAGCCAAATCTATGCAAACTGTCAAGGCTTTCTTACAGGTCCAACCACCACGTTTTAGCAGAAATTGGCCTTCAAAAAACTGGTCCTTTCCAGCCACTGACAAGCCCCAAAGAGGTAGATACAGACGCATAAGGGGCAGAGGGCAATCACAAGGATCATATAGAGGCAGACAATGGCAATCTCCAGCACCAAGAGGTGGTGAATACAGTGCACAACAATACAGGAAGCAAACCCAATGACTCCCTCATTTCCATGCCAAGCAAGTCTCAGCTGGCAGCACCTTTGGGAGGGAAACTAGCATTATTTGCAAGCAATTGGCATATTGTCACAACAGACAAATGGATACTGGATATTATAAACAGAGTCTTCAAATTTCAATTTCACACTCTTCCAAAAATGAGAGGCATGCCAAACCTGCCACAAAATTAAAGGGCAGAGGCACAACTGCAAATTTCAAAGCTCCTAAACATGAGAACTATACAAAAGGTACCTACACACCAACAAGGTCAAGGTTTTTATTCAAGGCTTTTTCTGGTACCAAGAAAAGGAACCGACTGGAGACCCATTTTGGACTTATCCATCCTAAACACATTCCTACTCGTACCAAAATTCAAGATGCTCACATTACAGCAACTTCTTCCCATGCTGGGCAAGGAGTTTTGGCTGGTAACATTGAACCTCAAGGAGGCATACCTGCATGTCCCAATCAGACAAAGCTGCAGAAGATACCTCAGATTTCTTGCAGGTTCAATCCACTATCAATTCTCTGCATTGCCCTTTGGCTTATCTACTGGCCCCAGAGTATTCACAAAGTGCCTGGCATCAGTGATTGCCTACTGCAGACTTCAAGGGATACAAATTTACCCTTATCTGGACGACTGCCTGATCCAAGCGGACAGCAAACATACTACTGGAACATCTGGCATATGTGACATGGTTACTGCTTTCTCTGGGATATACCATCAACAAGGAGAAATCAAGGCTAACACCATCTCAGAAAATAACCTTCCTGGGTGCCAACTTGGACACAAACACCAAGATGGCATATCTTACGCCAGAAAAACAAGGGCAACTATCTCAGTACTTCGAAACACTAGCAAAAAGTACCAGGCTTACTGCAAGGAAAATCCTGCAGGCTCTGGGATTCATGGCATCTTGCATTCTTCTAATCCCATGTGCAAAGCTGCATATGAGGAAACTTCAATGGTACCTAAAAATCTATGGTCTCAACACAGTCACAGTTTGGAAGCAATTATACCAATAATTCCATGTTTGCAAAAGGAATTTCTATGGTGGGCCCAAGCATGTCAAGTAAACACAGGCCTTCCATTCTGCAAGCCTCAAGCAAAACAAGTCATAACCACAGACGCCTCAGATTACGCCTGGGCACATGAAGGACAGGTGCATTCAGGGCAGATGGTCCCAAAAGGAAAAGCACCTTCACATCAATCAAAAGAAATGCTAGCAGTAATAAATGCAATTACAGCTTTCAAGGACTTCCTGCATCCAGGACAATTACTGATAAGAACAGACAACACCACAGTAATGTGGTACATAAACAAACAAGGAGGAACACATTCATACCCCTTGTGCAGACTAGCCATGACTCTTTGGAACTTGGCTCTGGAAAGACAAATCGAACTTCAAGCACAGTACTTGCCAGGACTGGAAAACACACTGGCAGACACTCTAAGCAGAAATATGACAGATCCACACGAATGGAAGTTACATCCTCAGGTGTTTACAGAGATAATCCAAGCGTGGGGAGGCCAGACATAGATCTTTTGCCTCCCACAGGAACCATCAACTGAAAAAGTTTTGTTCAAGGAGCTTCCATGCAAAGGCCTGGAAAGTGGATGCGCTTTCATTCAGTTGGACAGCATGGACAGTTTATGCATTCCCACCTCTGCCCCTTCTGCCCAAGGTGCTTTTGAAAGCAAGAACAGACAAACCGAGGATGATACTGATTGCTCCAGATTGGCCAAGGCAACACTGGTATCCACTCCTGAGGAGCCTAACACATACTCCTCCCTGGTCCCTGCCTCTAATGCCTCTTCTACTGACTCAGAACAGCTACAAAACTCTTCACAGTCAGCTGAAAACACTCAACCTCGCTGCATGGAAAATTCCTTGACACCACAACAGTCCCTACTCTCCAAGGAGGTGCAGGATGTCATTTTGGAGGCCAGAAGACCATCTACTAGAAAAGCTTACTCCGCAAAATGGAAGCGGTTTTGCTGTTGGAATGAGAAAAGAGGCCAGGACCCTAGAAAATTGAACTTGCCTCAGGTTTTACAGTACCTAGCTGAACTGCTGAACAGTGGACTTTCATTTTCTTCCATAAAAATACATGCCTCAGCCCTTTCTGCAGAATTCAACACAGATCCTCCTTTATTCTCTCACCCACTCTTACAACAGTTCCTCAGAGGGGCTAAGAATATAAGACCTCCAAGGAAGCAACCAATACCAGCCTGGGACCTTAACTACATACTAGAAAAATTAACATTGCCTCCCTTTGAACCTGCTGCCTCAACAGATCTGCAATATTTGTCCTGGAAAACAGCTTTCCTTCTGGCCATCACTTCAGCTCGTAGGGTTTCTGAACTACAGGCCCTCATGGCGGTGCAGCCCTTCCTCATCTTCCATCAGGACAGGGTTTCCCTTCGTACCAACCCATCTTTTATCCCAAAAGTGGTATCCAGGGTAGCCTTAAATCAAGCCATACACCTACCTACCTTTTATCCTAACCCTCAAAACAAAGGGGAAAGGCTGCTTCACTCTTTAGACATCCATAGGCAGCTACGTTACTATTTGGACAGAACAAAGTCCTTCAGGAAATCAGAACAACTTTTTGTGTCCTATGCCGTAGGGGTTCAAGGGAAACCAGTTACCAAACAGACCATTTCCAAGTGGATTGGCCACTGCATACGGTTTTGTTATTCCTATCATGGGAAATCTGCCCCTACTGGTATCAGATCTCACTCCACCAGGGCCACAGCCACCTCTACAGCCTTCCTCAGAGGTGTTCCTACTAAGGATATTTTGGAGGCAGCCACTTGGAGTTCTGTACATACCTTCACAAAACACTACCACCTGCCCTTATATTCCAGAACAAGAGCAGGCTTTGCCACTGCTGTTTTGCAGGACATTCTGGCTCAACCCAGTTCCTCATAGTACCTACCACCCTATGCATAGCTTTGGGACTCTACCCATCTGTGATTACTGCAGCTGTATGCACGATGAACATAGTACAGTTTTGTACCTACCATAAATGTAGATGTTCGAGTGCTAATACAGCTGCAGTACAGGTTTCCCTCCCTCCTTCCCCACTTGGTAAAGGCATGGGGCGTAACAACCTCTTCATACCACCTGACTGGGTTATCCTGCTATGTTTTATTTGCTTGCTTACACTGATTTTGCATTACATTGCATTGCTTGCATATGTAGATAAGCCTTATTTATGTATTGCCTTCCTTTTGGGGGCACCTGACATCTGGGGCAAGAAAGACTGAAGAACATGGCGTCGGCTGTGTCTTATATACTCTGGCCTTCCTGACGTCAGAAGAGTAAGCGACGACAACCGACGCCGGACCAAGACTTTGGAATTCGGCCGACCGAGGGACCGCCTGACGGCTGAAAACCCATCTGTGATTACTGCAGCTGTATTGGCACTCGAACATCTACATTTATGGTAGGTACAAAACTGTACTATTCTTTACCTCCAGCTCCAGTTAAGCCAGACAGATCTTACAGAGTCCCTGATTCTCACAAATTCCTTTATAAAAGCCCTGTTGCTGATCCTGAAACTATTTCCCAGGGTCCCAAAGGGGTAAAGGCCTCTACAGCAAAAAATCCAGTCCCCTCTGATAGAGATTCCAGGGCATTAGACAGATGGGAAAAGAAAGTATACACATCTGCAACTTTAGCAATGAGAGCACTAAATTGCCAGTTACACATGCTTAAATATCAGCAATATTTGATGTCTCAGTTGAAACAAAAAATGCTTCCAAATTCAGATCTTCATAACTATAAGGAAATGCAGGATTTATTGCATGCACCTGAACAAGTGGGAAAACATACTTTGCAATGTGGTTTTGATTCCTTAGAGGCTTCCTGTAGAGCAGCAGTTACAGGTTCTGTCATTTGAAGACATGCTTGGTTAAAAGAACAGACCTTACCAGATCATGTTAAAGCAAAATTATTGGATGCACCTTTGCAGCAGGATGTTTTATTTGGAGTTAAGGCAGAAGAGGTATTAAAGAAAATGGAGGATAAAGCAAAATCTGTACAAACAGTGAAGGATTTCTTACAGGTTCAACCTCCTCGATTTAGCAGAAATTGGCCAACAAATATTTGGTCCTTTCCAGTTTCAGACAGACCTCAGAGGGGCAGATACAGACGTCCAAGAGGCAGAGGTCAACCACAAGGTACTTACAGGCCTCGACAATGGGGTGTTTCAACCCAGAAAGAAGGGGAAGACAGGCCTCAACCTTATAAAAAGCAGACCCAATGACTTCCCACTACAGCTGCCAAACATCTCTCTCTTGGCAGCCCCCTTAGGGGGAAAACTGGAACTTTTCAGTCACAATTGGCAAATAATCACCCAAGGCAAATAGGTTCTCAGTATTGTGTCTCAAGGTTACAGGTTCCACTTTCACACTCTGCTAAGGTTAAAAGGAATGCCAAATCTGCCACCAAATCAATGGGCAGAGGCTCAAAGGCAAATTACAGCACTCATGGACATGAGAGCTATTCAAAAGGTACCAACACAGGAGCAAGGACAAGGATTTTACTCAAGACTCTTTCTGGTTCCCAGAAAGGACAAAGCCTGGAAGCCCGTTCTGGATCTTTCTTCTCTAAATACTTACCTGGATGCTCCAAAATTCAAAATGTTGACACTACAGCAGCTTCTTCCCATGCTGGGCAAGAAAGCTTGGTTCGTAACATTGGACCTCAGGGAGGCATACCTGCATGTCCCTATCAGACAAAATTGCAGAAGATACCTCAGATTCTTAGCAGGTTCAATGCACTACCAATTCTCTGCATTTCCCTTTGGCTTATCTACTGCGCCCAGGGTCTTTACAAAATGCCTGGCACCAGTAATTGCATTTTGCAGACAAAAAGGAATTCAGATTTACCCATATTTGGACGACTGCCTTATTCAAGCAGAGAGCAAAGACATTCTTCTAAAGCATCTGGCATTTGTAAAAAGACTGCTAATTTGCCTAGGGTACACAGTAAACGAAAAGAAATCAAGTGCCCTCACAAGAGATAATATTCCTGGGTGCCAGCTTTAAATACAACGGCCCAGATGGCTTATCTCATGCCAGACAAGCAAGGACAACTAAAACTCAATTCCCTGCAAGAAAAATTCTGCAGGCCTTGGGTTACATGGCTTCTTGCATACTACTAATTCCATATGCAAAACTGCATATGAGGAAACTACAATGGTACCTAAAGAGTGTCTGGTCTCAACACTGTCACAGTTTGGAAACAGTAATACCACTTATTCCTTGCCTTCAACAGGAGTTTCGATGGTGGGCTCAAGCCTGTCACCTCAACAAGGGGGACAGCCTTTCACTCTACCCACAGCCAGGCAAACACTGACAACAGATTCTTCGGATTACGCCTGGGGAGCACACATGGCAGGAAAATGTGTTCAGGGCAAGTGGCCCGCAGAACAAAGGCATCTTCACATCAATCAAAAAGAGATGCTAGTTGTACAAAATGCCCTTATAGCATTCAAGAACCTTCTGCATCCAGGACAACTACTTCTAAAGACAGTCAACATCACAGTTATATGGTACATAAGCAAGGGGGCACTCATTCATATCCCCTCTGCAGACAAACCATGACCTTGTGGAACACAGCTATAACCTATCAAGTTCATCTGCAAGCACAATTCCTGCCAGGAGAGAAAAACACACTGGCAGACGACTTAAGCAGAAACATCATGGATCCGCACGAGTGGAAATTACATCCACAAATATTCAGTATGATAACACAGAAATGGTGGAGCCCAGACATAGATCTGTTCGCATCCCCAATGAATTGCCAGCAACAGAAATTCTGCACAAGGACTTACCACCCACAAGCATGGAAAGTGGATGCCCTGTCATTCGGCTGGAAAAACCTACAAGTATACACTTTCCCACCACTGCCTCTCCTTTCAAAGGTACTCATAAAAGCCA
Source organism: Protopterus annectens (assembly GCF_019279795.1). Classification (NCBI taxonomy): domain Eukaryota; kingdom Metazoa; phylum Chordata; order Ceratodontiformes; family Protopteridae; genus Protopterus; species Protopterus annectens. The sequence continues at coordinate 169,786,924 of NC_056747.1, read as the reverse complement.
GACAAGAAAGGCCAAAGATGATCCTGATTGCCCCAGACTGGCCACACCAGCACTGGTACCCAATCTTAAAGAACTTGGCACAAGGACCACCATGGATTTTGCCTCAAATCTCACAACTTCTGACTTAGCAAAGCAATCAGATACTTCACGGCCAGCTCAAGACTTTAAACCTGGCTGCATGGCAGATTCCTTAGTCAAGCAAACAATTCCTCTCTCCAAAGCTGTTATGGATGTCATTCTGGAGGCCAGAAGGCCTAGTACCAGGAAAGCCTATTCGGATAAATGGAAGAGATTCTATGCCTGGAACCAGGCTCACAGCCTTGACCCTCTTGTCCCAAATATTCCTCAGATACTACAATACTTGACTGAGATGCTGGACAAGGGCCTCTCCTTTTCATCCATTATGATCCATGCCTCTGCCATCTCTGCTCATTACAACACAAATCCACCAATTTTTTCTCATCCTTTGGTAAAACAGTACCTCAGAGGGGCTAAAAACATAAGACCACCCCGGAGAGCACCAACTCCAACTTGGGACCTCAACTTTGTCTTGGAAAAATTAACTTTACTTCTTTTTGAGCCAGCTAACTCAGCAGACTTAAGATATGTCTCTTGGAAAACTGCTCTGCTCCTGGCAATAACCTCAGCACGAAGAATTTCAGAATTACAGGCACTAATGGCAGTGGAATCTTTCATCATTTTCCACCAAGATAGGGTGTCTTTAAGAACAAACCCTACCTTTATGCCAAAGGTGGTATCAAGTGTGGTTTTAAACCAAACTATTCACTTGCCAACTTTTTATTCAAATCCACAGAATAAAGGGGCGAGACTACTGCATTCCTTGGACATACACAGACATTTACGATTCTACTTGGACAAAACTAAAACTTTCTGGAAAACTGAGCAATTGTTTGTATCATATGCTGCAGGAACACAGGGAAAAGCCATTTCAAAATGGATAGGGCATTGCATACGTTTCTACACATCATGGGAAAGCTGCACCTAACAGCATTAGGTCTCATTCCACCAGGGCAACAGCCACTTCAATGGCCTACCTCAGGGGAGTACCTACCAAGGACATTTTGGAAGCAGCAACTTGGAGTTCTGTACATACCTTCACCAAGCATTACCATCTGCCTCTTTACTCTAAATCCAGAGCTGGCTTTGCCACTGCAGTTCTGCAGGGCCTTATAGCCACCCCTAATGCCTTATAGAACCAGCCACCCTACCTCTGCTTTGGGATTCTACCCAAGTGTGATGACTGCAGCAGTGTAACACAATGAGCATAGTACAGTTTTGTACCTACCATAAATGTAGATGTTCGAGTGTATACACTGCTGCAGTCCAGGTTACCCTCCCTCCTTCCCCTCTTACTTGCTGTTACTTAACCTAGTATTCTACCCTTTGCTGCCTATGGGAAGTATTTGCTGGTAACAGAAAGTATTTGATTGCTTTTCTTATGTATGTTTTATTAGCAATTTACATTGCCTACCTTTTTAGGGGCGCCTGACATCTGGGGCAAGAAGAACTGAAGAAAATGGCGTCGGCTGCATCTTCTATACCCCTGGCGCACTGACGTCAGGGAAGAAGTGACAGCAACCGACGCCGGACCAAGACTTTGGAACTCAGGCCGACTGCGGGACCGCCTGATGGCAGGATAACCCAAGTGTGATGACTGCAGCAGTGTATACACTTGAACATCTACATTTATGGTAGGTACAAAACTGTACTTTTCTGAAGAGGGTGCTTCTGCCCCAGGCCTGACTTTGGAATCCATGCCCTCGGCCTCTCTGCTTATTCATATGACTCCTCTCAAGAGGAAATAAAAGAACAGACCTCTGCTCCAGTGGAGTATCAACCTGACTGGCAATCCTTCTCCCAGTCACTTTTTCAGACCTTTATGGCCTTGAGGCCTGCTTCATCTCAAACTCCTGCTCTGCCTACCCTAAACCCCAGCTCTGCCTCTGTAGACTCCATCCCTCCTCCTCAGACTTAGGAGGAAGACTTGTCTTCCTCCTCCTCCTCTGATGAATCTGTCACACTTCACAACTGGCCTCACCCTTAGAATGTTGTTTCTCAGATGAAGACTCCTTAGAAGAAGACTCTCCACCAGAAGACATTACTTTTGGGGAGACTGCCTCCAAAATGGGAGAATACTTTAAGTGGGACTCCACTCGAATGACTGAAGTATAAAAGAGATATTTTCAGCTTCTCCAAATGGAGCCTCTCTCTTCCTCTGCTATCCCTCCAGTGATTACTGATTACTTGGATGCCTTTGCTGCTGCCTCCAAGACCCCAGAATCCCAACCCCCCCCCAGCCCTTAAAAGGCAAGGTAGATTCTATAAAGTCCCTGATGATTACATATACCTCATCACACTCCCCCCATGGCAGACCCTGTAGCACCAGACAAGCATTCAAGACAAATTACATTTTCTTTACTGCCACCTGACAAGGACAGTAAGGTGATGCAGCGGTAGCATTGTCGCCTCACAGCAAGAGGTTATCTGGTTCGATTCTCGGCTGGAGTGCCTTCTGTGCAGAGTCTGCATGTCCTCCCTGCTTTCGTGTGGGTTTCCTCTTAGTGCTGTGGTTTCCTCCCACGTTACAAAGACACACAGTCTGGAGCATTTCTCCCCGGGCCTCCACTGAAAATTGGCTTTGTTCCAAGTCAGACATCCCCAGTTAACAAATGTTAAATAAATAAATAAAATAAAAATAAGATCTAGACTTCCTCTATCCTGGGCTTTAGGGCCATTAATTACCAAACTCATATGATAAAGTACACCCTAGACCTTGTTTTCCAGGCATCTACCCTGCTATCTTCTATGCCTGATTCCCTAATGAGCCTCAGGTTACCGCAAAACTTTCTTTAGCAGCACAGGTAGTCAGGCATTCCATAAAATGCAGCTATGACTCTTCTGAAGCCGCTGCCAGATCAGCTGCATCTGCCCCTGTGTTATGCAAGGTATTCACGGCTCAGGCTTCAACTCCTGCCAGACGATTTCAAGAACAAGATCCTGGAGGCCCCACTGGACAAGAATTTCCTCTTTGGCAAGCTATCTGTAGAGCTGTTCAAAAGCCTTCTAGAAAAAAAGTAAGGAACTGCAGGACTTGAAACATCTGCTGGTATCTCCAGTTCCTACGTTTTACAGGAGCTACCCAGCTAAACCAAGCTTTGTTAGAAGGGCATCTGCTCCTCCTCCTTCAAAGCATAGGAAAAGGGACCAGAAAGCCGTCATCCCCCAGGATTACCTCCTCTCAAACTACACCCAGGCAGTCCTTTTCAGACAGGCTAAGTACTGCGTGACTGCCAAAATCCCCCACACCATCTACCTCTTTCTGCCCATCTCTGTCACTGTCTACCCCTGTGGCAACATATACTCTTAGACCTCTGCTTTCTGTCAGTAATGGAAAAAGGGTACTTTATGACCTGGCAAGAAAAGCCTACTCCAAGAGGCATACCCTACTTCCACAAAAACAGTCCCACTGATCCCCCAAGTTATTCAAGATTTACTATCTCAAGGCACCGTAGAGAAAGTCCCAACAGGACAAGAGGGTCAAGAATTTTACTCCAGACTCTTTCTGGTTCCAAAAAAGGAGAGCCCTTGGAGGCCAATATTGAACCTGTCTCTTCTAAACCCCTTCCTGCATTTTCCTTCTTTCTGCATGCTATCTCTGCAAACCCTTCTTCCACTTTTGACACCTGGAGCCTTCATGGCCACTCTGGACCTGAAAGAGACGTACCTCCATATCCCATCCACCCAGACCTCTGGTGATTTCTGCGCTTTGCTGTGCCATCCTCGCACTATCAGTTTATTGCCTTGCCCTTTGGTTTGTCCACTGCACCAAACTTTTTCACAAAGTGTCTTGCTCCAGCAGTAGCATTCTGCAGGACAAAGGGTATACGGGTCTTCCCTTACTTGGACGACCTCCTCATCCAAGCAGAAGAGGCAAGTACTCTTCAGGCACTCTTGCATTTCACTATGCCTCTACTAGGAAGTCTGGGGTTTTTCCCTGAACCTACTGAAGTCATCCCTAACTCCATCCTAAGACCAAGACTCATTGCTGGAGCCTTCCTATGTCCTGAAAGAGTGCTCTTCAAACTATCTGGAGATATACAGAGCTGAGTATATTTTTCTGGCACTTCAGAGTTGTGTACTGGTAATTGTTGTTTGACTAATTTTATATCATTGCTGGCTGACTTCTGAGTTGTGCACTGTTATTTTTGCTTCACTGTATAGTTTTTCAGATCTCTGCTGAAGGTGTTGGTTTCCCCATACCCACCCTTCCTATTCCTGTGTTGTTTAAATTTGGAGGCTTTTGCAGTTGCCCGCCCCCACTGTAGATTTGATCTGGGACACTCTCCCCAGTCCCATCTCTTTACCTCATTCTACCTAATAGACTCCTTCTGCATTGTTTTTAGTCATTTTTAATTTAATTGCATTTTTTAAACTGTTTGGTCTAACATTGCTATATACTCGTGTGCTAGCTTGCACTGCATTTGAATTGTTTTGACTGCTGTTTTAGCTACTTTTCTGTATATATACAAAAAAAAAATACCTTTCCTGTAACTAGTGTAGTCCAGGTTCAGATTTGCTGTATCCAGGACTGTATGTAAGCTTCTGAGCTCCTCCAAGCTTTCTGTGTTGGAGGGAAGCCTTCTAGCTTATCAGTGGGAGTGGTAAGTACTAGGTAACCTATTTACCACATAAGGAGTGGTTCTGGCCCAGAAATTGTAGTTATTGGCCGTTTGGGCAGTTTTTCCATCTCTCTCAACTTTCTAATTTAAAAGCCCACATTTGCACTTGTTTCCCCCCTTTCCTGTAACTAGTTTAGTCCAGATACAGATTCTTACTTTTAGCACTTGAATTTGCTTATTCGTGATCAGCACTTATTCAGAACTTGTAAGCACTAAATAACGTACTAATTACTACAGCACTCAACCTTCCTCATTACCTAGAGGAAAACAGTTTTGGTACTTACTTTCCTCATTTGCTTAGAGAAAAACAGCTCTTGTACTCACTTTCCTCACTTATCTAGAGGAAAATAGTTTTTTTATTCAGGCATGTCCAAGGGTCAGCTCCCAGTGTTCTTTCCTGTCTATCTGATGAATCTGGGCATCTTGGGGCAATGTAGAAATTGCCTCATGTACACAGATAACCCTCTCCTCCTACCACCCAACACTACAACCTGTGAGAGATGCACTTATCTAGCCAAACTGGAGGTAAAGCTCTCTCCAATCAAGACTGAACTTGACAGTCAAGAGGAGAAAGGTAAACACTTGCACCACACCACACTCACATAGTCACACTAAATCTACACCACCAAAATCCACACATAGAAACAAAAACATTCACGGAGGCTCTCAATAATAATCTGCTCAAGCAACAGAGACCTCCAAAGCATTAATGCAAGCAAACTCCACCCCCCAACACAACCCAAATGACACACAGCACACAGACTCAGTGTGCCACTCAACCACAGCCAATAAGGCAAAACAACATACCCAATACACTAGTCATAGGCGACTCTATAGTCAGGCACACTGATGTCCCACTCACCAGGCTAAACAAGGAGAAGGTTACTGTCAGCTGCCTGTCGGGTGCCAGCATCCGCCACATAACCCACACACTCAGGTCACTCCACAACAAGTACAAATATGACTGTCATTGTCCATGTTGGTGTGAACGACCTGAGACGTACCTCCCTGGACTACATGAAGAGAGACATGGAAGAGCTCTCCGATCTTGTAGCCCAGGCAGGTATGACCCTAGCCCTGAGTAGCATTCTGCCATCACCCAGAATGATGCCCCAGTACAAGGACAAAATGATTGACTTCAACAATTGGCTAAGCTTCTGGTGCCATTCTAAAGGAATCCAGTATTTGTCTGCCTGGGATGACATGGTCGACAGACCATGATGCTTTGCCAGAGATGGCCTGCACCTGTCACCCCTGGGATTCTGGATACTGGCTAAGGTTCTTGCCACCCCTATAGTGCCTTTTTTAGGCAGGGTTCAAATAACAAATTCACCACTGTAACAGGAACAGGCAAGCAAAAACTGAGGGTGATGCTACTCAATGCTAGAAGTCTAAATCTCAAAATGCACTCACTCGAGGCACTCCTTAAAATGGAGAACATCGATATCTGTGCAGTGACTGAGACCTGGTTCAAGGCTCCAGAGAGCACCCCTGCACTACCAGGCTATAACTCATACCACACTTTTCGGCCATGTAACCTGGACCAGAACACCAAAGGCAGAGGTGTGTCCATATTCATTAAGGATATCCACACTTCCAGGCTAGTTGCTCAGCATAATGCAGCCGAGGTTATCCAAGTGCAACTAACTCTGGAAAAAACTGCAATCCAAATTGTAGCTTGCTACAGATCCCCCAGGATTCCCACCCCTCTTTTCTTGATGTACTGGAAAATATTAAGGTTCAACCAAACACCCTAATAATGGGCGATTTCAGCTACCCCACCATTAACTGGGAAAACTACTCATGTACCAACTCCTTAGCTCAACGCTTTCTGGAATTCATAAACTCCAGTGCCCTAGATCAACGTATCCACACCCACACCAGGGGCAACAATATCCTAGATCTAGTCATTACCAATATGAGTGACCGGTGTTCCAAACCTGAAGTCAACGCCTCATTGGTCCGATCCGACCTTAAGCGAATTACCCTAGATATCCACATCCTGCCTCCACCCCCCATTAAGGAAACCATGGTAAAAAATTTCTCCAAAGCCAACTTCATGCTTCTTAAGACAGAAGTGGTGAACTTTATGACACCCATTCAGATGGACAATACAGTTACGGCTACTGAATCCTACACAATTGCATTTTATAAGCACTTCCATGAGTGCATGGATCGTGCTATCCCAAACAGAACCAAGACGCTATCCTCCAAAAAAAAAAGGAAGCCAAATCCGGTGGTCCCCTGCCATAAACAAACTATACAACAGAAGGAAGAAATTCTTGCAAAAGAGAGTAAAATCCCATGAGTGGAGGAGCTTTCCTGCCTGGTCAGCCTCAGTAAGAAGCTGCGATCCCTGATCAAATCCTCCAAAGCTCGTTATGAAAACAAAATCGCCACTGATTCTAAAGACAACCACAAAGCATTCTATAGCTATGTCAAGAATCTCAATGGCAATACTCAGATCTGCTCTGAGCTACAGCACAATGGCACTAAATATACAGACCCAACTGATACTGCCAACATTCTGGCAGATAGGTTCAGTGCTAACTTTACCCCCCTCTCACCCACTAAAGAGCCCATTTCTATACCGGAAGAATGCAAAGTTCCAGTAATCATGGCTGCACAGGTAAAAACCACACTCTCCAAAGCCAAGAACATAGCATCCATGGGAGCAGACAACATCCTAGGCTGTGTTCTACATGAACTGCAGAACGAACTGGCACCCCACCTAAGTACCATGTTTGGTCATAGTCTCACCTCAGGCTTTGTGCCTGCTGAATGGCGCACAGCAACGGTTATCCCAGTCCACAAGGGGGGAGCTACCACGGACCCTGGGAACTACCGCCCCATTAGCCTGACGAGCCTGGTTTGCAAGGCCATGGAACGTATCATCATGGAACTTATAAACAAAGACATTGGTAATCTCCAAACTCTGGATCCCACCCAGTTCGTGTTTGTAAAAGGCAGATCATGCGTCCTAAACCTGATCGACTTCTTTGAAGCAGTCACCAAAGCTGTAGACAAGGGTAAGGTGGTTCACACAGTCTATCTAGATCTTGCCAAGGCTTTCGACACCATCCCCCACTCTGGAATTATAGATAAACTCACTAAACTAGGTATAAATCTGTGTCACAAGATGGTTTGCCAACTGGCTCACTGACTGAACCTACACTGTGAAAGTAGCAGACTCCAAATCCGACTTCAGACCAGTGACAAGTGGAGTACCACAGAGTTCAGTCCTGGGTCCTCTCCTGTTTGGTATCTCTGAAGTATAGGCTAACACAGAAGGTCTTTGGCTAATGAAGTTCGCAGATGACTGCAAACTAGGAGCCATAATCGAAACACCTAAAGATGTGGACATCCTACAAAAGGGCCTCACTGAGACAGATGCCTGGTGTCAAAGCCATGGCCTCAAGCTCAGTGCCAAAAAGTGCATTGTCATCCCCTTTGGTAAAAACTCTGTACCCATGAACTACAACATAGGCAGTAGTATACACAATAAGTCCAAAGGCTTGGAGAAAAATGAACCAGCTCGAAAGTAGCTCACTAAAGACAGTAGTATACTTAACACCGAAAGTGTGATAAGAGACCTTGGGACACAGGTGGACAGTAGTCTCTCCTTTGATAATCCCATCGCCACAGTAGTCAGAAAATCCTTCTACGTGGCACACCTCATCACAAAAGGTTTCTCATCCAGAAAAAAAGTGGTCATTGTTCCCCTCTACTCATCACACCCATTATAGAGTACAACACCCCTTTTGGTATGTACCTCACAAGACATCTACAACAACTGGAAAGGCTGCAGAAATACCTCGCAGAGGATTACCGGCCTCAAACAGATGCCCTACGCAGACCATCTCAAAAAAACTCCAGCTTTACTCCGTCGCATATCGCCTACTAAGAGGTGATCTCTGCCTAACATACAAAGCTATGTCAAACCCAGAGCTGTTGGACATGCTCCGCTTAAAGAAATCCCAATCCCTCTGAGCTACACGCTCTAGGGACCTAAACCTTGTCACCACAACAAACAGAACATGCCGTAGGGATAGATTCCTGTCCCAGAGACTTCCCATACTCTGGAATAAACTACCTATCTATATCAAACAAAGCTCCACATTAGCACTCTTCAAGAAAAATCTTGATGATTGGATGGGAAATAGGAAATTCACCCCGGGGATCACCTCTGTGGCTGTGCTAGACAGTGGCACAGGAAAATAATTGTCTTGGGTGGCAAAAGCCAGGGTACCTTTTTGGCTGGACTTGTATAGGCCCCAGGGCCGATAGCCTAGTACCTACCAATGAACCTAAATCTTCTTGGGTTGCAAGATGAGGACAGATCTGATAAAGGCCTTCCTCCCACCAGACAAGGTTGCTTCACTAACCAATTATTTCCAAAGCCTTCTTCAAGTCTCTCTCATTTCAGCCAGGGAATTTCTCCACATGCGGAGCTTCATGGCATTTACTCTTCCCATGCTACCCCTTGCCAGGTTGCACATGAGGAAGTTCCAGGGGTATCTGAAGAATATCTGGTCCCAACACAATCAGCCTCTAGATTTCCAGGTTCCTTTCCTGCCCTGCCTAAAAAGGATTACACCACATACTGCAGAGTCCAGGCCTCCATCTACAGCCATCCAAGGCCGTCCAAATCATGTACACAGACGCCTCGGACCTGGGATGGGGGGCCACTATGAATGGTCTCAAGGTGCAAAAACCCCTCCCTCAAGGAAAAACACATCAGTGTGAGGGCAATAACTGCTCTTTTCCAAGCTCTGAAAACCTTCCTCCTGCTGCTACAGCCTGGTCCCTTACAAGTCTTGACAGAGTGATGTGATACATCAGCAAGCAGGGGGGAGCCAGATTCTATTTACTCTACAGACTGGCCATACAAGCTTGGGAACTGGCCACGCAATACAGTGCAACTTTGCTTGCTGTTTACATTCCATCGCAGGACAACCATGTGGTAGATGCCCTCAGCAGATCACTGTCTCAAAATCACGAATCGATGTTGAACAGAGATGTCTTCCTAGACATTGTCCACCTATGGGGGCACCCCACAAATAGACCTGTTTGCCTCCCCTCAGAGCAGACAGCTGAGGCTGTTCTGCTCTAGGCTCCCATCTCCACTAGCTGGGAAAGTGGATGCCTTTTCAGTTCCCTGGAAGGGGCTGTTCCTGTATGCATCCCCCCTTCCCTCTCATTCAAAAGGTCCTGCTGAAGATTCAGAGGGCCAAACCAAAAATCTTGTTGATGACTCCCTATTGGCTAAGGCAGCACTGGTTCCCCCTTCTGTCGTTTGCCAAGGGCAGTCACCACAGGTTGCCTCACAAGGTGGACCTGCTCACACAACAGAAGGGATCCCTCATCTGCAAACCCTCAATCTTAGCCTGTGGGTGATAAACTTCTGATCCCTTTCAGGCACCTATACTTAAGAGGACATGCTGTCTGTCCTGAGGGAGCCCAGGAAACCCACTACCAGGAGATCCTATCTAGCTAAATGGGAAAGGTGCTCCAAATGGTGTCTTCAAAGGGCCACTAGATGCCTTCCAACCCGGATATACCTCTAGTGTTGACCTATGTACTATATACTCAAGCAGAGCTCCACGTGGTCCTGCAGAGGGGTCCTGGCTACAGAGAACTGAAAGAAGCGACCACTTTCCTGATTTAAGTACTTTTTGGCTTTTTTTATCTGCATTGTCCTCTCTGGCTTTCATTTAATAAGATACAACTGTTTTTTTGCTTTGCTGCTGTATTCTAAAGTATCTGCACTTAAAAGTAGTATTTTGGTCGACTCTGGTCGAATATTACTGTTTTTTTGATAATTTAATTGCTGAGGCTGCTCACTAAAGTGTGCTAGCCTGTGTTAATCGTTTTACTGTTTGCCTGACTGCATTTCTGTGTTCTTCTCTAAAAAACAAAACAAAAAAAAATACTCCTTGTTTTCCGCCTTTGCTCGACTAGTTAAGACCAGTATACAGGCTTTGCTGTATTCTGGGCTGTGTGTAGTTCCTGTGTTGGCCATTGCCTTACTTGGATAGAAGGAAGTTTCTGAGCTCACCAGTGGGAGTGGGGAGCCTTGAGCAGCCTATCTGTCCCTGGGGAAGTGATCTCAGCACTTGAGCTGTAATTCATTGGTTGCCTTGGACCATTTCCAGCTCTTTTCAAGTTCCTGTATAAAAATCCGCCTCAGGGCGTTTTTTTGGCTATATACCCAAGCAGAGCTCCACGTGGTCCTGCAGAGGGTCCTGGCTACAGAGAACTGAAAGAAGCGACCACTTTCCTGATTTAAGTACTTTTGGCTTTCTATCTGCATTGTCCTCTCTGGCTTTCATTTAATAAGATACAACTGTTTTTTTGCTTTGCTGCTGTATTCTAAAGTATCTGCACTTAAAAGTAGTATTTTGGTCGACTCTGGTCGAATATTACTGTTTTTTTGATAATTTAATTGCTGAGGCTGCTCACTAAAGTGTGCTAGCCTGTGTTAATCGTTTTTACTGTTTGCCTGACTGCATTTCTGTGTTCTTCTCTAAAAAAACAAAAACAAAAAAAAAAATACTCCTTGTTTTCCCGCCTTTGCTCGACTAGTTAAGACCAGTATACAGGCTTTGCTGTATTCTGGGCTGTGTGTAGTTCCTGTGTTGGCCATTGCCTTACTTGGATAGAAGGAAGTTTCTGAGCTCACCAGTGGGAGTGGGGAGCCTTGAGCAGCCTATCTGTCCCTGGGGGAAGTGATCTCAGCACTTGAGCTGTAATTCATTGGTTGCCTTGGACCATTTCCAGCTCTTTTCAAGTTCCCTGTATAAAAATCCGCCTCAGGGCGTTTTTCGGCTATATACCCAAGCAGAGCTCCACGTGGTCCTGCAGAGGGGTCCTGGCTACAGAGAACTGAAAGAAGCGACCACTTTCCTGATTTAAGTACTTTTTGGCTTTTTTTATCTGCATTGTCCTCTCTGGCTTTCATTTAATAAGATACAACTGTTTTTTGCTTTGCTGCTGTATTCTAAAGTATCTGCACTTAAAAATAGCATTTTGGTCGACTCTGGTCGAATATTACTGTTTTTATGATAATTTAATTGCTGAGGCTGCTCACTAAAGTGTGCTAGCCTGTGTTAATCGTTTTTACTGTTTGCCTGACTGCATTTCTGTGTTCTTCTCTAAAAAAAAACAAAAAAAAATACTCCTTGTTTTCCCGCCTTTGCTCGACTAGTTAAGACCAGTATACAGGCTTTGCTGTATTCTGGGCTGTGTGTAGTTCCTGTGTTGGTCATTGCCTTACTTGGATAGAAGGAAGTTTCTGAGCTCACCAGTGGGAGTGGGGAGCCTTGAGCAGCCTATCTGTCCCTGGGGGAAGTGATCTCAGCACTTGAGCTGTAATTCATTGGTTGCCTTGGACCATTTCCAGCTCTTTTCAAGTTCCCTGTATAAAAATCCGCCTCAGGGCGTTTTGCGCACTTTTGCGCGGTCGGGCACCTAGCGCAGCAGCGGTTATACAGGTGTAAACTATTCTATACAGGTTTTAACTTTTTTTGGCTCCGCCAAGTCTGCTCTTCAATTTTTCCCTAGAAACTCTACTCAGTCTATCTAGCTGTATATATCAGCACTTGTTTTTCGGAACTTCTATCCTTAGCAAGCACTCATAAAAAAACCAAGCACTCTTACCCTAAAGTAAGCACTACAGGTATCCACTACCCCTGTGAATATCCACTTCCCTTAAAGGCACAACACTCCTTAAAATATTCTAGTATGTCGAGTGGTAGACCACTAGCATCCTCTCTTGTTCAGCTGGTTAATCTGGGAATCTTAAGACAATGTTACAATTGTCTCATGTACACAGACAACCCTCTCCTCCTTCCTACTAACACATATACTTGTGAGAGATGCAACTATATAGCCAGACTGGAGGCTGAAATCTCTCAACTCAGGACTGGCAAGACCAGTCAGGAAGAGATGGTACCCACACCCAAAGCAAAACCAGTCACACATATAACCACCACCAATGCAAACCAAACACATAAAAACACAAAGACATACTCGGAGGCTCTTGTAAAAAACTTACCAAAACAACAGAGGCCTCCAAAGCAGACACCCAGAAATACACCCTCACAAAACACAACACCTACAACACATACCTCAAGCAACAGGTGTGTCACACATTCACAGCCCCTAAGGCAAAATACTATGCCAGAGACATTAGTAATAGGTGACTCTATAGTCAGACACACCGATGTTCCACTTACCAGGCTGAATAAGGAGAGGGTAACGGTGAGCTGCCTATCGGGGGCTAGGATCCGCCACATTACACACGCACTCAGGTCACTCCAAAGCAAGTACAAATATGATTCAGTCATTGTCCATGCGGGTGTGAATGACCTGAGACGTACCTCCCTGGACTACATGAAAAGAGACATTGAGGAGCTCTCCGATTATGTAGCCCAGACTGGTATGACCCTGACCCTGAGCAGCATCCTGCCTTCACCAAGAATGATGCCTCAGTACAAAGACAAAATGATCAGTTTTAACAATTGGCTTAATCACTGGTGTCATTCTAGGGGATCCAATGTCTGTCAGCCTGGGATGATATGCTGGACAAGCCACGTTGCTCAAGGGATGGCTTGCACCTGTCACCACTGGGCTTCCGGATACTGGCCAAGGCTCTTGCCACCCCATAGTGCCTTTTTAGGCAATGCTCAAAGGACAAATCAACCACCATAAAAAACAAAAATGGAAAAAAATGAAGGGTAATGCTGCTCAACGCCAGAAGTCTAAATCTCAAGATGCAGGCACTCAAGCACTTCTCAGTATGGAGAACATCGATGTCTGTGCAGTAACTGAAACCTGGTTCAAGGCTCCTGAGAGTACTCCAGCACTACCAGGCTATACCTCATATCATGCATTTCGCCTCAAGTTCCAGGTCGAACCACAAAGGAGGGGAGTGTCCATTTTCATAAAAGACACCTACACCTCTCGATTGGTGGCTGCTCATGAAGCATCAGAAACCATACAAGTTTTACTCACCATAGGTAAAACTGCCATACAACTGGTCGCATGTTATAGAACACCCTCCCAATCCCAGGAATCCCATCAAGCATTCCTGAAAACACTGGAGGATATGAATGTCACACCAAACACCATCATATTGGGTGACTTCAATTACCCCAACATAGACTGGGCCCACTATTCTAGCCCTAACACCCTGGCCCAAAGATTCCTGGAATTCATAAACTCAAATGCTATGGAGCAACTGGTCACCTCTCCTACGAGGAGAGATAATATACTTGACCTGATTATCACAAACATGGGGTCCAAATGCTCCGCACCGGATATAAACCCCTCACTAGTAAGATCTGATCATAAACTGATCACGTTGGATGTACATATACCACCTCCACCCCCAGAACAAAAGACTACAGTGAAAAACTTCTCAAAAGCTGACTTTGAGCTCCTTAAGTCGGAAATGATATCCTTTAAGCCTACTGGGTCAATGGAAACCACATCCCAAAATGCTGAATCCTTCACAAAAGCCTTCTATGGACATCTCCAGGAATGCATGGATCAGGCAATCCCAACTAAAACCAAGACCCTCTCCACCAAGGAAAACGCCCGGTTTGGTGGACCCGCTATAAACAAACTGTACAACAAAGAAGGAAGCTGCTGCAGGACAGAGCCAAATCCCACAAGGGAAAGGCTTCCTGATCAGCACAAGTAAAAACTACGCTCTCTCATAAAAACATCTAAAGCAAACTTTGAGAAAAGATTGCCAAGGATACCAAAGACAATCATAAAGCCTTCTTCAATTATGTCAGAACCTTGGGAGGAAATTCTCAGATATGCTCTGAGCTGGTACACAATAACAAAAATTCACTGACCCTACTGACATTGCCAACATTCTGGCAGATAGGTTCAGTGCAAATTTCTCCCTCCCTCACCCCTAAAGATGAAGTAACTATCCCTGCTGAATGTAACCTACCTGTCATCACAGACACACAGGTGAAATCAGCACTCAACAAGGCAAAAACACAGCATCTATGGGACCCGATGGTATCCCGGTTGCGTGTTACGTGAACTCCAAGATGAACTAAACCCGCCCTAAGAACTCTATTCAATCTTAGCCTCACTACAGGATATGTACCTGAACACTGGCGCACAGCAACAGTGGTCCCACTCCATAAAGGGAAATTCAACTGACCCAGGTAACTACCGCCCCATAAGTTTGACCAGCCTGATCTGTAAGGCTATGGAAAGGATCATCATGGAACTCATAAATGGCGACATTGGTGATCTGCAGACCCTTGATCCCACACAGTTCGGTTTTGTAAAGGCAGATCCTGCCTCTTAAACCTGGTTGACTTCTTTGAGACAGTCACTAGTGCCATCGATGAGGGCAAGGCTGTCCACACTGCCTATTTGGACTTGGCTAAGGCCTTTGACACAATACCACACTCTGGCATCATCGACAAGCTCAGCAGCCTAAATGTAAATCCATATGTCACAAGATGGGTAGCAAATTGGCTAAAACCAGAACCCATAAGGTTAAAATTGCTGGAGCCATGTCAGACTCAAAACCCGTCACAAGTGGTGTCCCACAGGGCTCAGTCTTGGGTCCACTCCTATTCGGCATTTATTTTTCAGATGTGAAAGCAAACATGGAAGGATTATGGCTGACAAAGTTTGCAGATGACTGCAAACTGGGCCATAGTGGATTCACCTGCTGACACACACATCCTACAGAAAGGTCTCACTGAAACGGACAACTGGTGCCGGAATCATGGCCTCAAACTTAACGCCAAAAATGTATAGTCATCCCTTTGGGAAAAACAAAGTACCCACAAACTATCACGTAGACAATAACCCACTGAATACAGAAGATGTAATCAGAGACCTGGGGACTCAAGTCGATAGTGACCTCTCCTTTGACAACCATGTTGCCAAAGTGGTCAGAAAGACTTTCTACCTAGCCCATCTCATCATGAAGGGATTCTCATCCAGATCAAAGGAGGTCATTGTACCTCTGTATTCCTCCCTCATCAGGCCCATGATCGAATATAATGCTCCATTTGGGATGTATCTCACCCGGCACATGCAGCAACTGGAAAGACCCCAGAAGTACCTCACCAAGAGGATCATAGGTCTAAAACATGTGCCTTATCCAGCTAGATTAAAGAAACTCCAGCTCTATTCAGTAGCATACCGCCTGCTCAGAGGTGATTTGTGCCTAACATACAGGGCCATGTCCAACCAGGAATTGATGGACATGCTTCATCTCAAAAAATCCAAATCCACCAGAGCCACACGAGCTAAAGATTTCAACCTCTGCACAAATATGAATAGAACATGCTGGAGGGATAGATTCATAACACAGAGGTTACCCATACTCTGGAACAAAATCCCAGTTCACGTGAGACAGAGCCCTTCATTGGCACTGTTCAAGAAAAATCTCGATGCATGGATGGGAGATCGCAAGTTTACCCCGGGAGTGACCTCAGTGTCACTACTAGACAGAGGTATAGTTTACTAAATAATGGGGTTCCACATGTGTCACTACTAGAGAGGCGCAACTACATAGTATGGGGTGGCGTAAAGCCACATCACTGTTGGCTAGGCTTGTAAATGCCCCCGGGCAGATAGCCTAGTACACTACTATGAAACTATGAAACTATGAAACTATGTGTGTAAGCACATAAAATCAAAACTTTCATACTTTTCAGTGAAAGTCCACTTGTCAGCCATTTCAGCCTTATTACCCATGGATCCTCCCTTATTATCTAGATTGCAGATAAAACTTTTTCTTAAGGAAGTCCTCCACATCAGATCACCAAGGAAGCCTGTCCCTCCTCCTTGGGATATAAACTTTGTACTTGAGAAGCTTACCTCTGCCCCTTTTGAACCGGCAGCCTCTGCCACTTTAAAGATGTGCACCTGGAAAACTGTCTTGTTAATAGCCCTTACCCTCAGCTAAGAGAGTTGTGGAGTTACAGGCACTCATGGCTACCACCATACACCATCTTCCATAAGGACAGAGTTTCTCTTCATACTAACCCTTCCTTCTTGCCCACAGTGGTAAATGAACTGTCCCTTAACCAATCTATCCATTTATCCACCTTCTTTCCTTCACCACAAAATGACAGTGAGACAGTCCTCCATTCCCTTAATCTTCACAGGCAGCTGAGGTTTTATCTTGAGAAGACCAAAAGCCTCCAATCAACTGTTTGTATCCATCACCCTAGGGTCCTGGGGAAAGCTGTATCCAAACAGACTATATCCTCCTTGATATGCAAAACAATATCATTATGTTACACTTTCCATGGCAAGGAGTTGCCTCACACATTCAGGGCCCACTCAACTTCTGTTCTAGAGGCTGCCACATCGGTCTTCTGTACACACTTACACTAAGCATTACAAACTGGACACCATCCCCAGAGCCAGGGCAGGATTTGCTAAAGCCATCCTCCATGGATTCCTGGAGACTGCCACCTCGTTCTCAACCCTTTTCTCTGCATGAGCTATGGTACTCTCACACATGTGAGACTAAGACAACATGAGAATAGAAGGACATAGCTTAGTTGTGTAAAATCTTACCATAACCATAGATGTCCTTCTCTTCCATGTTGCAGTATTCAATCCCTCCCTCCTAACCCCCTAAAGAGCCTTTTTTCCCCCTATGTGGATGGTATCCTTCTTCTATCCTTAGGCTATTGTCTGACTGGGCAGTCCATTCTGAGGTCTGTGTGTGCGCATGTCACATTTATGGCTCACGATTTATGGCTTTGTGTGTGATGTCCCACGCACCTTATAGCAATCAAGCTTAAACTTTGGTACATGAGCCAGATGTTTGGGTGCCCTCAGGCGGAAGATCCCACATGTGAGATACTGCAACATGAAAGAGAAGGACATCTGTGGTTATAGTAAGATTTTACACAACTAATCTTTCTTTGTACTATACCAGATGCCTACCAGTGTATAAAGTAAACAATGACATGGTGTAGGTTAAAGGATTATAATGGCTTTTCAAGGGCACGATATAATGCATGCGGTCACTCGGGTGTCTTCAAGAAGTAAGTTGAAGTCCAGTAGTGCAGAGCTGGATGTGATAAATCTCATTAGTAAAATGAGTACATTACATTTCTGTAGTTTCTTACAAGTTGCTTGCATATTTGTTGAGGGTATGTGTGTGTATGTTACATGGCGCATGGGGGCTTGCCCTGCTGCAAAAATGTGATGTAAGGTGTAGGACTTTCACGTAAGAGTGCTCCTATATGGAAATAATGTGCTCTGTTCAGCAACAATGTTGAATGTGCTAAATTCTTTCAGCTGATTCCATGTTGTGTCAAGATGTAGACTGTCACCTTCGCTCTTTCCTTCGATATTCTGACCAGAATTTTTTTCCCACCACACGCGTGCGCCTGCACGCACATACACACATGTATAGTGTCTGGACAATGATTTTGACTTGGACTTAGTACTGTATTCTGTGACATCCTAGATATTCATTGTTAGATCAACATTGCAGCAGCTTACGCTGTATAGGTTATATCCAGCTAAGTCTTTGACAACCAGACAGCTTTTAGAACATTTTGTGATTATTCCATGTGCCTTAACTGCTCAACATCCTGAAACAAGTGGTATGACGTCAGTGGTTAGGGCACCAAACCTTCAAAACTTTCTTGCCTTCAAAGTGCACTCTTGTTTGCAGGCTTTGAGTGATTGACAGTCCTCTATTGCTTTTTCAAGGCTGAACAGATAAGTACATTGTTAGGGGCTTTCCTGCATTTTTATGATCTTAAAGGTCTTCTTTTCTGTCGGATCTTGTTGATGGAGATGGGGCTAATGTTTTTAGTGGATGTCTAATTATTTTGTCATAAATCAAGCTTCCCATGAGGGAAACATTTTACTCTTCTGTCAGAAGGTAGGGGCTGAGGTTAGTGCTTTTGGTGGCTGTCCCAAAAATGTTTACCTCAGAAACCTAAGTTTTTAGTCAGGAGGCAAGGCCTATTCCCCTAAGCTCTATTACACCCACTTGTTCAGATACTGTTTGAGGATACACATGGACCTGGGTCCTAGCAACTTAATTGTTCCCTGTCTGATCCACTGGAAGAGGAAGGTTCCCTCCCTGATCCAGTAGAAGACTAAAGCTTCCTCCCTGTTGCACTAGAAGGTGAAAGTTCCTTCCCTATTCCTCCTCCTTCCCTGATGCACAAGAGAAGGAAAGTCATCCTCCCTTCCCTGATGCACAAGAGGAGGAAAGTCGTCCTCCCTTCCCTGATGCACAAGAGGAGGAAAGTCGTCCTCCCTTCCCTGATGCACAAGAGGAGGAAAGTAGTCTTCCCTTCCCTGATGCACAAGCAGAGGAAAGTAGTCCTCCCTTCCCTGATGCACAAGAGGAGGAAAGTTGTCCTCCCTTCCCTGATGCACAAGAGGAGGAAAGTTGTCCTCCCTTCCCTGATGTACAAGAGGAGGAAAGTCGTCCTCCCTTCCCTGATGCACAAGAGGAGGAGGAAAGTCGTCCTCCCTTCCCTGATGCACAAGAAGAGGAGGAAAGTCGTCCTCCCTTCCCTGATGCACAAGAAGAGGAGGAAAGTCGTCCTCCCTTCCCTGATGCACAAGAAGAGGAGGAAAGTCTCCCTGCCTTCCCTGATGCACAAGAAGAGGAGGGAAGTCGCCCTGCCTTCTCTGATGCACAAGAAGAGGAGGGAAGTCGCCCTGCCTTCTCTGATGCACAAGAAGAGGAGGGAAGTCGCCCTGCCTTCTCTGATGCACAAGAAGAGGAGGAAAGTCGCCCTGCCTTCCCTGATGCACAAGAGGAGGAGGAAAGTCGCCCTGCCTTCCCTGATGCACAAGAGGAGGAGGAAAGTCATCCTCCCTTCCCTGATGCAGAAGAGGAGGAGGAAAGTTGTCCTCCCTTCCCTGATGCAGAAGAGGAGGAAAGTCGTCCTCCCTTCCCTGTTGCACAAGAGGAAAGTCGTCCTCCTTTCCCTGATGCACAAGAGGAGGAAAGTTGTATTGGAGGCTTTGGTCTTGACACCAGTTTCCTCTTCACCTCAGTCGCTGGTGAGTGACTGTGCTATGTCTATATTGGATCATTCAGACTGCTCATATATTTCTCAAGGTCCCTCTGGTGTTGCTTATCAGGAAGATGCTAAGGACCTGGAGGCAGACGCATCCTCTGCAGCTGTTCAACTGTCCTGTTATGCATGGGTGAACCACAGTTGTTGGCATTGGGGAAGGGCATGGACAATGTTCCTTCACTAATCCTCTCTGAGGATCTTAATTCCCAGGACAAAGTCCTTCATTCTGTCTGCTGTTTTTCTAGGAGTAGGGGGTCTTCTAGGAAAAGCAAACATAGAATTAGGCATTTTTCTTCTCATATGGGATACAAGAACGATTACCTGGGTTTTGCTTTAAGGTTTGTTTAAAGCCTTTCAGTCTTTAAATTCTGAATCTTCCCTTCGTATCAAAATAAGAGGATTTTTCTTTCCCTCTGATAATGATATTTAGTGTGAGAGGTAGGGATTTCTCAAGTTCCCACTCCAAAAAATAGGGAATCTTACTCTGAGAATGGATTTTCTTCATATTTCCCTCCTGTAGAGTTCTTTTTCTGATAATATTGCCAAAATGAAAAATTTATTTCAGTTTCAGCAGAAAGAAATGCCAGAATCCAATATCCCAGCAAAACATATGATTTATTACAGTTGGATTTTCCTCAGCCTGCAGCTAATCCTCCTGTTTTGCCAGCTTTAGAGGATGCTTTATTTGCAGCTAGCAGATTGTCTGGCAAGCAGCCACCTACTCCCAAAAAATCTGATGTATATGGTTTCCCAGACTCACGTTTTTTTCAACCCCTAAATCAGATCCTGCCATAACATCTCTATCAAAATCTGCTTCTGCCATAGACCATATGGCAGCTGTCTCTATTCTTTCTGTAAAAGATGGGAATACCTTTGATAGGTTTGAAAATGAAGTTAATACTTCTCCCAGTGTTGCCATGTTAGGCTTACATGTCTGTTTCTGCTGGCTTTCTTTGACAGCATAAGAAAGTTAATTGCTGGCCTCCCTTCTTCACAGACTAAGGTGGGTCACTGAAATAATTATTGTCTTTTGTGCCTCAGGTAGGCAGACACTCCCTAAAATGTTCTTATGACACTTCTGATGCTGTTTCTAGGGCTGCTGCCACTGAGTCAGTGATTTGTTTAACACTTTAATTGAATCATCACCTGTGACATAGGCAAATTTACATTTATGCAAAAGTAATCAACTGGGTTCAGGCACCTAGGCAGCGAGACATTTCCCTGTGGTACATTTGACTAGGGACACATGGCTGAAGTGACATTCAACTGCAGACAAATATGGCTGTTTGCAAATTCCCTGTGGGTGAAGAGAAGCACACCCTGCCATGCCCACAGCTTTAATAACCAAATGAATGGTGGTAGAAGTAGTAATGAGTGTTGTGGTCAGTGTACAGTACATACTTACGTAACTACAACATGAAGAAATGTGCTACAGTATGGAGGAAATCCTGCAGGCTACTGAAGTCACATTTATGATCCAATATGTTTTAGGTAATGTTCCCTAGACACTGTAAAGGAGGTAGTGGTCCACACACTCCAGTTATAAACGCACTTCCCATTGCGCTCTGCATTTTTACTGCCACCAACATGCCCTCTGGCCAGCCTGCTGCTGATGCCTGCCATATTGCCTGTTGTCTCTTGTTCCCGTGGGGACTCTGGACATAGTTTCCCCCCTGTGCATTTGGTTATTGAAGTTGTGGGCATGGCAGCTTATGCTTCTGTTTGCTCACTGGGAATTTGCAAACAGCCATATTTCTCTGCAGCTGAATGTCACTTCAGGCATGTGTCCCCAGTCAAATGGACCATTGGGAAATGTCTCGCTGCCTAGGCGCCTGAACCCAATCAAACTGTATTAACAAATGTTATACATCACATATTTTGGTATATATTATAGAACCTGAGCAACATTGCATATATTATTCAATTCCTGCCCCCCCCTTCAAACAAGAAACATCTTTATTAAGCCATCATGGCATGAGCAGTCATACATTTATTGCCACTGAGTCAATGATGAGAAGATTTGCCTGGCTACATGGTCAAAATTTACTAGAAGATGTCAAAGCTGACCTCCAGAATGCTTCCTAGATATAGGTTTTGTGTCCCCTTCTAATATTTGATAAAGGGGAAAGCTAACTTGGGAGTTGCCACAATTTTTCAGCACTCCGTGCCAAGATACAATAGAAACTTTCCTTTCAATTCACATTCCTTTTATAGGAAGCAGGATTAACAATCCCAGCAGGGCATAGGCAAACAAAATTTCGCATAGGCAAACAAAATTTCAGAAAACAATGTCAGGGAGGTTCAAAGAAAAAGGGAGGATAAAGACGCTCTAAAAGAGCAGACTGACTATATGTCCCATCATATCCCCCCCCCCACCCCCAAGCATTCCACTAAAGCTGTCCCAAAGTCTGGATCTCTTCTCTGTATGGTAGCAGATAATGAGAGACACTTGGGTTTTAGGAGTCAATCACAAAGGCTACAACTGACAGTGGGACTCCATCCTCTCTTTTAAGGGATTCCTCTGCTTCTGCCAAGTTGGACTTCTCTGTTTCCTCCTATCTTAGATCAGATGTTATCTCTGGGGATTATAAAAAACAGTTCCCCTAAATAAAGTAGGGGGAATGATTCTATTCAAGAATCTTTTCTGGTGCCAGAGAAAGAAGGAACTTGGAGATCAATCATAGACATTGCTTATCTAAACCTTTACATCAAAGTTCCAAGTTTAGAATACTCTCCCTTCAGTCTGTTACTCCCTCATTCCACATCTCTGGATTTAAAAGATGCTTACCCCACATCCCAATTCTCAGAACCTTCAGATTCTTAATAATTTTGTGCGTCTTACTTGCATTTTCAGTCTTGTAACTTACCCTTTGAACTGTCTACCAGTAGTGTTTTAAAGTGTCTTGCATCAGCAATAGTTTGTTGGAGGTTGCCAGGTTGTAAGCAATTCACATTTTTCCATATCTATATGACTGCCTTATATTTGCAGACTCTTAAAAATTGTCAAGAATCTCTTACTTGGGTAAAGGACCTCTTCCTCATTCTGGTGTTCCAGGTGAACATCCACTGATTGTCTGTCATTCCTTCTCACTATGTAGTGTTTGTGGGATGCCTTAAGGATGCATCTCTCATGAAGATTTTTCTTACTCCGATCAAAGTAGATCTTTATAAGTAACAGTTTCTGATTTTCTCCAGCTAGCTTTTGGCATCAGCCAGGGAATATTTCAGGATTCCAGTTTCCTTTGTCAGGTATTTCATGCGAGAAAGATTCAGTGGTTCTTTAAATCAGTTTGGACACAGCAGCAGCACCCTCTTTTTTTCCGATCCCAGCACTGGGATTTGTCATAAGGGGATTTACTTTGGTGGGTGAACCAGCTCTCCCTCAACTCAGGTCTCCTATTCTCCCTTCAGGCTGCTACTCTGTCTGTAACCACAGATGCCTCAGACTTGCATGGGGAGCTGTTTCCAAGTGAGATGGTTAAAGTTCAGAGCCTGTGATGAGTGGGACAAACTGAAATGCACACGTCAAAGAAATGATGGCAATATTAAATACTCTAATCTCTAGTACCGGGAGATAACTACCAAATTTACAGATTGGAGAGAAAGTAAAAATTGAAAAACAATAAGCAAGTCCACATCCCAAAGCTGAAGTTGTTTGTCAGCTATAGCAAGAGCTTGTTCATTTCATGGGAGAAATGAAAAGTTGCATAGATAAAATCACAGAAGACAAATATGTCACAGATGAAGTTCTATGAAGTGTTGCAAGAAAATATAGACCTTAAACCCCCTCATGGAGCTCTGTGGTGTAGAGAGTTGAAGCCTTGATTAACATCCTAGATGACCTGAGTTTGATGTGCAGCTCAGGAAGCTAGAAGAGTCAGGGTGTGGCTAGTCGGAACGGTCAATTGGTGCCCTCTTCCTTATCCTAAGGCTGGTGGTTTGGACGTGCTGCTTAAGTGACACCTAGAGAGAGAGCACTTAATGTTAAATGTAAAAAGTGTGGGCTTGATGTTCATCGTGTTTCGCTGTTGCAGTCATTACACTTGGGTTATCCTGCTGGCAGGTTACCCGCAGTCATCCAGAATTCCAAAGTCTAGGTCCGGCGTCGGTTGTTGTCGCCTCTTCCCTGACGTCACTGCGCCAGGGGTATAAAATATGCAAACAATGCCATTTTCTTCAGTCTTTCTTGCTGCGCGGTGCCCGAAGCAAAAGCAGTTAGCAAGTGCCGGTCGGCCGACTCCTGAGATTTTCGAAATCGAATTTCAGAACCGAAGTCTTCAATAAAGCTAAGTACCCCGTTGGGGAAACTTTTTCTTGCTCCAGACCGATGTCAGTAAAAGTTAACAATTGTATTTCTTGTGGGAAGCAAATACCTCATAAGGACTTTCATTCTTACTGCATTCCTTGCCTAGGCTCTGACCATGACGTTACTAGTTGTCGGTTTTGTGCTAGATTTAACAAACGCACTATTAAGCGTCGGTTTGATTTTGCTTTACATTACTTTGGCCGAAGGTTTAACTGTATAATGCCGTCGGAACAGCCGATGACCGGAATTCATAAAAAACGCAAAGACAAGGAAAAGGACAGGCATCCGAGGTCCAAAACTGACGACGAAGCCTCTTCTAGGCCAGTTGCCGGTTTGCCGATTCTCAGTGAGGTGCTTTCGCAGCCCCTGACACCCGCTACCTCAGAGCCACAGGCTGTACCCGATTCACACGTGGAGACACCTAGGCCTCTGGAAACTCAAGGTATTGGGCCTGCGGAAACTATTCCCTCAGATGGGTCCGGAGCCGCTGAGCAGGCATCGGCTTCTGAGGGTGTTTTCAGACCTTCACAACTTACTATTAAGTCCACTACAGCAGCCAAGGCAAAGTCAAAAACACCATTAAAGACAAGGAAACAAGTACAGCATTCTCCTGGACAGTCATCCATGCCAAAGAAACAGATGCTTAAAATGGCCGAAGACCTAATTACTTTGATCAGAGGCTCCCATCCCCCCCCCTGATAAAAGGCCTAGGCAAGACACTGACTATGAGTATGACTCCTCTGACCAGGTTTCTATTTCCTCTGATACCTCTTCAGATCAGTGATATTCTCTCCCTCCATATGAGGACTCTGATGCAGAAGAATCTATACCTTCAGCCTCTCTGCCTGAGGATTATTCTTTTGGGGAAACCTTGCACACCATGAGGGAGCATTTCCATTGGGAGAGCCAGGATTATTCAGAATCCAAGAAAAGGCTCAGGGACTTTATTTTATTGCCGCAGCACAGGCCCCTGGCTATCCCCCCTGTGCTTGATATTGTTGATGATGTTTTCTCTGAATCCAGTCTGTCTCCTGATTCTTTATCCCCTGCTCCAGTCAAGCCAGACAAGTACTACAAGATCCCTGACTCTCATAAATTTCTTTATAAAAACCCTGCTGCTGACCCAGAAACAATTTCTCAGGGTCCCAAAGGGGTTAAGGCTTCCACTGCAAGAAATCCTGTCCCCTCTGATAGGGATTCTAGAGCTCTGAATAGATGGGGGAAAAAAGTTTATACTTCTGCTACTTTAGCTGTAAGGGCTTTAAACTGCCAGTTTCACATGCTTAAATATCAACAGTACCTCATGCCTCTGTTAAAACAGAAAATGGTTACAAACTCAGAATGTCCTGACAATAAGGAAATGCAGGATTTATTGCATGCAGCTGAACAAGTGGGAAAGCATACTCTGCAATGTGGTTTTGATTCATTAGAGGCTTCTTGTAGAGCAGCAGTTACAGGCTCTGTCATTCGAAGGCATGCTTGGTTGAAAGAACAAAGTTTACCTGAACATGTTAAAGTAAAATTATTGGATGCTCCACTACAGCATCATACTTTGTTTGGTGTTAAGGCAGAAGAGGTGTTAAAGAAAATGGAGGATATAAAGCAAAATCAATGCAGACAGTAAAGGATTTCTTACAGGTTCAACCACCTAGGTCTAGCAGAAACTGGCCTTCAAAAAACTGGTCCTTTCTGGTGTCAGACAGGCCACAAAGAGGCAGATCTCAGCCCCAAGGCTCCTACAGACCTAAACAATGGGGTGCTTCAGCCCCTAAAGGAGGAGAAGACAAATCACAGCCTTATAGGAAACTGTCCCAATGACTTCCCCCTACAAATGCCAAGCTCTTACCATTTGGCAGCACCCTTAGGGGGAAAGCTAGCACTTTTCTCACAAAATTGGCACATGATCACCCAGGACAAATGGGTACTAAATATTGTTTCTCAGGGTTACAGGTTCCACTTTCACACCCTTCCAAAATCAAAAGGTATGCCGGACCTGCTACAAAATCGATGGGCAGAGGCACAAAAAACAAATTTCTGCTCTCATGGACATGAGAGCTATTCAAAGAGTACCACAACAAGAACAGGGACAAGGATTTTACTCAAGACTTTTCCTGGTACCCAGAAAGGACAAAGCCTGGAGACCAATACTGGACCTGTCAATCCTAAATACTTTCCTGGATGTTCCAAAATTCAAAATGTTAACACTTCAGCAACTTCTACCCATGCTGGGCAAGAAGGCTTGGCTAGTTACTTTGGACCTCAAGGAGGCATACCTGCATGTCCCAATCAGAAAATCTTGCAGAAGATACCTCAGATTCATAGCAGGCTCAATGCATTACCAATTCTCTGCACTGCCCTTTGGCTTATCTACTGCGCCCAGGGTCTTCACAAAATGCCTGGCACCAGTAATTGCATTTTGCAGACAAAAAGGAATTCAAATATATCCCTACTTGGACGACTGCCTTATTCAAGCAGAGAGCAAGGACTTTCTACTAAAGCATCTGGCATTTGTAAAAAGATTACTAATTTGCCTAGGGTACACAATAAATGAAAAGAAATCAAAACTAGTGCCCTCTCAAGAGATAATATTCCTGGGTGCAAGCTTAAATACAACTGCCCAGATGGCTTATCTCACGCCAGACAAGCAAAGGCAACTGACTCATTACTTTCAAATGATGGCAACAAAGACCCAGCTCCCTGCAAGAAAAATTCTGCAGGCCCTGGGCTTCATGGCATCCTGCATTCTACTAATACCATATGCAAGACTGCATATGAGGAAATTACAATGGTATCTAAAAAGTGTTTGGACTCAACATTGCCACAGCCTGGAAACAATAATAACTCTAATTCCCTGCCTGCAACAGGAGTTTCGATGGTGGGCATGGGCCTGTCACCACAACAAGGGACAGTCTTTTACCTTACCCACAGCCAGGCAGACAATAACAACCGATGCATCGGATTATGCCTGGGGGGCACACATGGCAGGAAAATGTATTCAGGGCACGTGACCCAAGGAACAAATGCATCTTCACATCAATCAAAAAGAGATGCTAGCTGTACAGAATGCCCTGACAGCCTTCAAAGATCTACTACATCCAGGACAACTATTACTAAAGACGGACCAGACCACAGTAATGTGGTACATAAACAAGCAAGGAGGCACATATTCCTACCCGTTCTGCAGGCAAGCCATGACTTTGTGGAGCACAGCACTGACCTATCAAGTACATCTGCAGGCACAATTCCTGCCAGGAATGAAAAATACACTGGCAGACAAATTAAGCAGAAATCTCATGGATCCTCACAAATGGAAACTAAATCCACAGGTGTTCAGCATGATAACAAGGAAATGGGGACGCCCAGACATAGATATTTTTGCCTCCCCTCACAACTGCCAACTACAGAGATTTTGCACAAGAACTTATCACTCACAAGCATGGAAAGTGGATGCTCTGTCATTCAGCTGGAAAACCCTGACAAGTTTATGCCTTTCCTCCACTGCCTCCTCTTCCCAAGGTGCTCCTAAAAGTCAGACAAGAGAAGCCAAAAATGATCCTGATTGCCCCAGACTGGCCACGCCAGCATTGGTACCCAATCCTAAAGAGCTTGTCTCAAGGCCCAGCCTGGCCTTTACCTCATATTCCTCATCTTCTGACTCAACAAAACAATCAGATTCTGCACAGTCAACTCAGAACCTTAAATCTGGCAGTATGGCAGATAATATAGCCACTCAGACCACACCTCTCTAAAGCTGTTATGGACGTCATTTTAGAAGCCAGAAGGCCCAGCACTAGGAAATCTTATGCAGAAAAATGGAAGAGATTCTGTGCTTGGAACCAGGCACAAGGACTTGAACCACTTGTTCCAAATATACCTCAGATTTTACAATACCTAACTGAGATGCTGGACAAAGGCCTATCCTTCTCATCTATAAAGATCCATGCCTCTGCCATTTCAGCTCATTACAATACAGAACCTCCTATTTTCTCTCATCCACTACTAAGACAGTACCTCAGAGGGGCAAAAAACATAAGACCCCCAAGGAGAGCGCCAACACCTACTTGGGTCCTCAGTTTTGTTTTAGAAAAGCTCACGCTGCCTCCTTTTGAGCCAGCCAACACAGCTGATATAAAATTCTTGTCATGGAAGACTGCTCTGCTCCTAGCAGTAACCTTAGCAAGAAGAGTGTCAGAGTTACAGGCATTAATGGCAGTGGAACCTTTCATCAGGGCAGGGTCTCTCTATGGACAAACACAACATTTATGCCAAAGGTAGTATCCAGTGTGGCTCTTAACCAAACCATTAATTTGCCAACATTCTATCCAAATCCCCAGAATAAAGGGGAGAGACTTCTGCACTTAATGTTAAATGTAAAAAGTGTGAGCTTGTTGGGCAGACATCACCTTTGTGCATATGCACTGGCTGGAAACATCAACATAAAGAGGCACACTTTCAGCAACAAGCAGCACTGAGTGGAGGCTGACCGGGGGCTCCAAGTGATGGGTAGACCACTGTCATACCTGAAATCTGGTATGGCCCTTGCTATCTGACTCTTGTTGTATGAGGGAGCGAATAAGTTGATTGGGATAAATGAGTGGATTATAGGACCCTCAGTTAGCCTGGGGATTCCTGCCTGTTGCCTCTGTCTGCTTGAGTAGGCCATTTGGTTATCAGCAATGGAGTCATCGAACACGGACTGGAGGTGGTTTAAAAAAAAAAATAAACTACTATAAAAACTGTGATAGACATGAGCTGAATTACAACCCCTGAAGTCGCAGTTTCAGATAAATCTTGTGCAACAAGAATGGTCTCAAAAGGAAGATAAGCTATCTGGTGTAAGTGTCCTGTAAATGTGATGATAGACCATTGAAGAAACCAGTCAGATACATAGAATATTCCAGGCAATGCTTCTGAGGGCTAAAAGAATTTATAAAGGTGCCTTGTAAAAATGTTCAGATGTTAATGTATGGGGGAAAAGTGCATGACGTGCTTAGTAAAGGTGGTTTAAAGGAAATAGCAAGTACATGATACCCTGATTACAGTTTGACACAAGTTCTGTATGTCAGTATGTTGTCAGAGATCAGCCATCTTCTCTCATCTTACTAACAAAGTAAAGCCGGTCACTCCCATAAGTAATATGGTTGTTCAAGGCCAGGCAGCTTGAGCTCTTTATTGTGACAGAAGCTGCCATGACTGCAACCTTAGACTTGTTATGCTTCAGACAGCAAATCTCCACAGCTAGAGAAATATTCTGGGTTGTCTGCAAGAGTGATTGCAGTTGACATCTCATTCTGAGGAAGTTAGTGGTGGAATACAGTATCATCTGCATGACAGTGGTAGTATAAACTTCTTCTTTGAATAAGCTGTCCCACTATAAGAATGCATAGGGAGAAAGGCAGAGATCCCAATAGAATCCTGTGTATCTCCTGAAACTAAAGGGAGGGGAATGGGAAAAATAATCCCAGATTAAACCCCTGCATTTGTCCTGAGGGATAGGGGATGGACCAGTCAAGGATGGTCCCAGAAATGCTGTAGTATGTCCAGAGGGTTGTATGCCTGGTGAGCAGTCTGTTTTTTTTTTATTAGAAGACATAGAAATGTACAACCATCAATAGACGCAAATGCTTGTATGAAAGGAAAGCCTCCCTAAATTCCCACACTCCTGTAGCTCTGTTTGTATGAATTCAAG
>NC_056747.1:169734667-169752167 GCF_019279795.1 Protopterus annectens | reverse complement strand
GTACATATTAGCAACAGGTGTGCCCATAGCAACACCATTGAGTTGTAAATATAACCGTTGATTAAAGATGAAAATATTACTCAAAACCAGTTCTAATAAAGCGCAAATGTTTTGAACATAGTTAACAGACAATGTTCCCTGCATCGTCAAAACTTCTCTAATAGAACCAATCCCATGATTATTTGGTATAACTGTAAAGAGAGATACAATGTCCATAGTTACGAACAAGTATTCTCCTATATTAATATTCTTAACATGTAAACCATTATACCAATTAGATAACTTACTCAAGAAATCACCAGTGTCTTTCAATATATTTCCACATTTTGATAAAAAGGGGTACAACTGTTTCTGTAAATACACTGATATTGGTTCTGTTATCCACCCATTCCCGGACACTATAGGTCTCATTGGTGGATTAAGCACACTCTTATGAATTTTAGGTAAACCATAGAGTTGGGGAATAACAGGACATGGTACAGTGAAAAAATGAAACAGGTCCAAATCTATATCTCCATTAATTTGTAATTCATACACAAACATATTAACATTACTAATATGTTTTTTAACATCAAAAAAGGAAATACACTTAAACGCATCACCATCATCAAGAAGGGCAATAACAGACTTAATATAGTTATCACGATCCATGACAACAACAGTGCCCCCTTTATCCGCTTGTTTAATAATTATATCTTCATTCAGTTCTAACTTCTTCAAGGCCATATATTCATCATAAGTTAAATTATAACGCTTCTTATTATTACTAATATCAAACAAACCCCTCAATTCAACTTCACATAAATCATGAAAGGCCGTTGTGACTGGCACATTTATCGGAATAAAAGTACTACGCCTCTTACATATATCTAATAATGGTACATCTGATTTAAACAAAATTGTAAGATTTACAGTCCTAATGAACTGTTTCAAGTCCATTAAAGCTGATACTAGATCATCATCAGCCGTTGGTATAAAATTTAGGCCTTTCCACAATAAAGTTAAACAAGGTTCATCCAAGACAAATTTTGATAGATTTAATATACCTTTGTTCATCTTTGGCTCATCTTTCCTTGCCCCATAGGGCTGTCGTTCTTGCATTTCACAGCATTCGGTTGGTGCCTTGTGAGTGATCTGTCTCTCACCGGTTTGCTGTCTTGCACCCTCTCTGGTTGATTCAGTTGAAAACGTTTTTGGGAAAAGTTGAGCACCAACTGCTGCGTTTTCTTAACAGATGATTTGCCACTCACTTGTTCCTCCTGCATAATATCTCCGTTAGTCGTAGATGGCACATCGCTGATGCTAGTACCTTTCTCAGCTGCCGATGGTGTCATAGCAGAAGGTGTGGCCATCGAAGTCTGATCCAATGGTACGGCAGAAGCACCAAAATTCAAACCTGGATCACCGATCTCAGCTTCAGGAAAATCATCCAAGGCTCTGATAGATGTAGAAGTGGGGCGCAATTTCTTATGCGTAGTCACACCAACAGAAATGCCTTTAAAATCACCTTTGGGCCAAGAAAAGATATGTCCCTTACAAAAATCGGCCATATCCCTTAAAAGCTTCTGCTTTTTAACTGCCTCTAGACGATCGTCCAGATCATGAAGCCTATTAAGCATTTGTTGGTATACAGTAAGCATGTTAGAAAAACACAACATACACATAAGTTCATTTTCCATTTGTATGATCTCCTCCTTTAGCTCTTGTTCACTATTAGAAAAAAAGTCATTCATTAATGTCACGTAGTCCAAACTTAACTTAATGTTTAACTGCTGCCAACGCTTAAGGAGGTCCGGGTAAGTGTTACCATAAGACGGCATTTTTAGGATTCTCAATCCCCGAGGCACAATACCCATGTTCAGATATGCCGAAAAACTGAATCTTTGCCACTGCAGGCGTTTATATGCACCCACCTTTCTCTCAAGAAGTTCCAGTTTCTGGTTAAAAGCTACAGTACCTTCCACACAAGGATTCATCAGGTTATCCATTTCTACAGAGTTAGTAGTAGAAATAAGACTTAACAGGGGATTAACCTCCTTCACCAAAATAGATTTCAGGAGCTGTGTGGTTTCCATATGGCTGCAAAAAAGGCTCTCTAATCGAACAACCAACGAATCAGCAAAAAATAACGAACTCAAAAAAAGACAGGCGCTGAATCCAGGTATCAAAAAAAGCACACACAGAAAACGTTGGATAAAAAACTTTATTAAACAAGCAAAGCTTTCGGGTAAAACCCTTCAATACTAATACAAATACATTCAAAACACAACTTGCTTTAAATAAGAGCCCACAAGTCACATGACAGCAGCCAACATCATATGACTAAAATACATAATCAGATCTATTAAATAATACAAATCTAACATGAAAACATAAATATACCTATAACTTAATACGTTGTATTCTCATTAAAATTGGTTTCAAACTTACAGCAGAGTTAAGGCCAGGTGAACAATCCGCTGCTAGTCTTAATATCCATGATTCTTCTGATCAGGACTCTGAAATTTCTGTTTCCTCTGATGACCAGGATTTACCCTTATCTACCTATGAGGATTCTGATGCAGAGGGCTCCATTCCCTCTGCTTCCCCTCCAGAGGATTTCTCTTTTGGTGAAACCTTGCATAATCTTAGGGAACATTTTCGTTGGGAAAGCCAGGATTACTCTGACTCCAAAAAGAGGCTTAGGGATTTATTACTCCTGCCCCAACACAGGCCTCCTGTACTGGACATTGTTGATGATGCCTTCTTGGAATCTAGCCTGGTCCCTGACTCTCTACCTCCTGCTCCCAGAAAACCTGATGGTTATTACAGGGTTCCTGACTCTCACAAGTTCCTCTTTAAAAATCCTACTGCGGATCCTGATACCATTTCACAGGGACCCAAGGGCATTAAGGCTAGTACTGCCAAAAATCCTACCCCCTCTGATAGAGATTCCATGGCGCTGGATAGATGGGGTAAGAAGGTATACACTTCTGCAGCCTTGGCCATTATGACCTTAAACTGCCAGTTTCACGTGTTAAAGTATCAGCAGCATATTATTGGATTGCTTAAACAGAAAATGATGTTGATTCCTGACTGTGCTGAAAATAAAGATTTACAGGATTTAATGCATTCTGCTGAACAAGTTGAAAAAACATACTTTGCAATGTGGTTTTGATTCATTAGAGGCATCTTGCAAGGCTGCTGTCACTGGGTCTGTACTTAGAAGGCATGCTTGGCTTAAGGAGCAGTCTTTGCCAGATCATGTTAAAGCTAAATTGCTGGATGCTCCCTTAAACCAAGACCGCCTGTTTGCCAACAAAGCAGAAGTACTTAAAAAGATGGAGGAAAAAGCTAAATCTATGCAAACTGTTAAAGATTTCCTGCAAGTACAGCCTCCCAGATTTAGTAGGCATTGACCCTCTAAGAATTGGTCCTTTCCTGCCTCTTCCAGGCTTCTCAGTCCAAACCCAGAACCAGCAGAACACCCAGGCTTCAGTCCCAAGGTACTCACAGGACTAAGCTGTGGGGGGCTCCCACTTTCAAAGCAGGGAGTCGTAAGACTCCCCCCTATGGTAACTGTCTCAATGACTTAACTTTAAATCTTCCAAGCCCTGCTCAATTGACTCTTTCCTTTAGGGGGAAAGATTGCCCTGCAGGCAAAAAATTGTGAACTCATTACCCAGGACAAATGGGTTTTCAATATATTTTCCCAAGGATACAGATTCCACTTCCACTCCTTACCAACCCCAAACGGTTGGCCAGATCTACCCCCACATCAGTGGGCAGAGGCTCAAAAGCAAGTTCTCTCTTTCTTAAGCATCAGGGCTATTCAACCTGTCCCAAAAGAAGAAAGGGGACAAGGTTTCTACTCAAGACTTTTCCTGGTATCCAGGAAAGACAACTGGCTTCCTATCCTGAACCTGTCTATCCTAAACACATTTTTGATGATCCCAAAATTCAAGATGCTAACTCTTTATCAGCTGCTTCCTATGCTAGGCAAAGATGCCTGGTTGGGAACACTGGATTTAAAGGAAGCCGACCTGCACATCCCAGTAAGGGAATCTTGCAGAAGATACCTACGCTTCAAAGCAGGCTGCATCAGTTGTCTACACTGCCCTTTGGCTTATCTACTGCGCCCAGGGTATTCACAAAGTGCATAGCTGCAGTCATTGCATTTTGCAGGCAAAGAAATATTCAAATATATCCATACCTGGATGATTGTCTAATTCAGGCAAAAAGCCAGGACATACTATTGAATCATCTGGCGTTTGTACAGAAATTGCTAACTTCTCTGGGGTACACCATAAACGAAAATAAATCATATCTTGTACCCTGCCAACAAATTGTATTCCTGAGAACAAGCTTGAATACAACTTCCCAGATGGCCTACCTCACGCCAGAGAAACAAGTTCATTTGACAGCCTGCTTCAAACTACTGGCCACAAAGACCTAGCTATCCGCAAGGAATGTGTACTGCAAGCCCTGGGATTCTTGGCCTCCTGCATTCGCCTAATTCCATATGCAGGACTACATACAAGGAAACTACAATGGTATCTAAAAAGCCTATGGTGTCAACATTCTCAAGATCTAGAATCAATGATTCTTGTCATACCTAGTCTACAGATAGAGTTCCTTTGGTGGGCAGAGGCCTGCCACCAAAACAAGGGACTACCATTCACACTACTCACTGCCACCCAAACCCTAACAACAGATGCATCAGACTATGCATGGGAGGCTCACCTGGCAGGGAAGTGCATTCAGGGCAAATGGAACCCAAGTCAAATGCAACTACATATCAATCAAAAAGAAATGTTAGCTTTACAGAATGCTCTGACAGCCTTCAAGGACTACATTCTTCCAGGACAACTAATGATAAAGACTGACAACACCAATGTTATGTGGTACATAAACAAGCGGGGGGTACACATTCCTACCCCCTCTGCAGACTAGCCATGGCATTGTGGAACACAGCCTTGAGCTACCAAGTGCACCTACAAGCTCAATTCCTGCCAGGAAAACTGAATACTCTGGCAGACGGACTAAGCAGAAACCTCATGGACCCACACGAGTGGAAACTGGAACCATGGATTTTCAACAAGTTGACAAGCGAATGAGGGAGCCCAGACATAGATCTATTTGCCTCCCCCCAGAACTACCAGTTGGACACGTTTTGCACAAGGAGTCCTCACAAACAAGCCTGGAAAGTGGATGCTCTGTCCTTCAGCTGGAAAAACCTATCAGTCTATGCCTTTCCCCCTCTGCCTCTGCTCTTCAAAGTTCTACTAAAAGTCAAACAGGACAAACCAAGGATGATTTTGATTGCTCCAGACTGGCCGCGCCAACACTGGTACCCCCTCCTGCGCAGTGTATCGTAAATAGCTCCATGGCACCTGCCTCAGACCCCTTCCTTGCTGTTTCAGCAGGAGAACCAAATTCTGCACCCTCAGCTTCCAACATTGAACCTTGCAGCCTGGCTAATCACTTAAATTCACCCTTTTCATCCCTCAGCAAACCTGTGATGGATGTCATCTTGGAGGCGAGAAGACCTAGTACTAGAAAATCTTATGATGACAAATGAAAAAGATTCTGTTTCTGGAACCAATTTTTAGGGATGAGCACAGCAGTGCCCAATTTATCTCAGATTTTGCAATACGTAACTGAGATGCTTCACAAGGGCCTGTCTCTTTCCTCCATTAAAATCCACGCCTTAGCTATTTCAGCTCACTGTAACACAGAACCACCCCTCTTCTCTCACCCTTTGCTCCAGCAGTACCTCAGAGGGGCAAAAAAACATGAGACCACACAGGAGTGCTCCTACCCCTGCCTGGGACCTTAACTTTGGTTTGGAGAAACTCACTGTACCTCCTTTCGAGCCAGCTGCTACTGCAGACTGAAAAGTTCTTTCTTGGAAAACAGCCTTCCTTTTAGCAATCTCTTCAGCTAGAAGGATATCTGAATTTCAGGCCCTTATAGCAGTGGAGCCTTTCATCATCTTTCATGCAGACAGGGTATCTCTCAGGACCAATCCATCCTTCATGCCTAAGGTGGTTTCCAGTGTGGCTCTTAATCAGTCCATTCACTTGCCAACCTTCTTTCCCAATCCACAGAACAAAGGGGGAATGGATTCTGCATTCCCCTTGGATGTACACAAACAACTTAGATTCTTCTTGGACAGGACTAAATCTCGAAGAAAATCTGAACAATTGCTGGTAGCATTTGCTGCAGGGTCAGAGGGGAAGGCTATTTCAAAACAAACCATTTCTAAATGGATAAGCAATTGCATTCATTTCTTCTATAAGCACCATGGAAAACCTATCCCCCATGGAGATCAGATTTCACTCCACCAGGGCTGCATCTACTTCTGCAGCCTTTCTCAGAGGTGTTCCTACCAGGGATATCCTAGAAGCTGCTACCTGGAGTTCTGTACATACTTTCACCAAGCATTATCATTTACCATTTTTCTCTAAATCCAGAGCTGGCTTTGCCACTGCTGTCCTGCAGGGCCTTATAGCTGGCCCTAATGCTGTATAAACTCCTCCTCCCAACCTTAGCTTTGGGAATCTACCCAAATGTATTGACTGCAACAGTGAAACACTAAGAACATAGTACAGTTGTGTACACTTACCATAAATGTAGATGCTAGAGTGTATTCGCTATTGCAGTCCTGGTTACCCTCCCTCCAGCCCCCTAGTTTTTTTCTGGCTGTACCTCTACTTTCCTTTACTATGCTTAAAAGCCTTTTTGGTGCATTTGCTTTTGGTTAGAGGTATACTTTTGTGTTTTTGTGTTTATTTTCTCACCATTAGGGGGGCACCTGACATCTGGGGCAAGAAAACCTGATGTAATGGCGTCGGCTGCATGTTTTATACCCCTGACGACCTGACGTCATGGAAGAAGGGACAGCAACCAACGCAGGACCCAAGACTTTGTTAGTCAGGCCGACTGAGGGCAACCTGCCAGCCGATTACCCAAATGTAATGACTGCAGCAGTGAATACACTCGAACATCTACATTTATGGTAAGTGTACACAGCTGTACTTTTCTTTATGCCTTCCCCCCCATTTCCATTGACTCACAAAGTCCTCCTGAAAATACAGAAGGACAAACCAAAAATCCTGTTGGGGACACCCTTATGGTCAAGACAGCATTAGTTTCCCCTACTTTTTCAGTTAGCCCAGGGCAATCACCACAGGTTACTTCAACACTAAGACGTACTGTCACAAGACAAGGGGTCCCTTATTCATCCCCGCCTTCTCAGTCTGACTGTGTGAGTGATATTTTGATCCCCTTCAGACACCTATATTCAGAGGACGTACTTGATGTTTTGCAGGAGGCCAGAAAACCAAGTACAAGGAGAAACTATTTAAATGGAAAAGATTCACCAATTGGTGCCATAA
This sequence comes from Protopterus annectens, assembly GCF_019279795.1. Lineage (NCBI taxonomy): Eukaryota > Metazoa > Chordata > Ceratodontiformes > Protopteridae > Protopterus > Protopterus annectens. Next base: position 169,744,788 of record NC_056747.1, on the reverse strand, counting down.
GATTAAACAGGACCCATCTAAAGCTTCTGTTCCACTGAGACTTTCCTACCTACGTGAATTGTTGCGTTCAGGGTTGACTTATTCTTCAGTAAAAGTACATCTTTCTGCCATCTCTACTTGCCTTTCCCTGACTCCTCCCCTGGCCTCCAGGCTAGATGTCATGCTGTTTCTGAAAAGGGTCCTCCATATTAGGCCTCCTCGCAAGCCCATTCCCCACCTTGGGACCTTAACTTTGTGCTGGAGAAACTTACATTAGCTCCCTTTGAGCCAGCCCATTCTTCCACTCTTACATTTTATACTTGGAAAACAGTCTTGCTAGTAGCTCTCATTTCTGCCATGAGGGTATCCGAGATACAAGCCCTTATGGCCTCACCTCCCTACCTTGTCTCCCATAAAGACAGGGTTTCCCTAAGTACTAACCCCTTCTTCATGCCAAAAGTAGTTAGAGATCTCCCTAAATCAGACCATTAACTTGCCTGTCTTCTACCTTCAGCCACAGAACTCCTCAGAGAGGACCTTGCATTCCTTGGATGTTCATAGACTACTGAGGTTCTGTTTAGACAAGACCAAATCCTTCAGGAAATCTGATCAGCCCTAGGAAAGGCCGTGACTAAACAGGCAATCCCCTCTTGGATTTCTAAGGCTATTGCCTTTTGCTGCTCCTATCATGGGAAACATTTGGACTCATCTGTCAAAGCCCATTCCACCAGAGCTGTTTCCTCTTCAGCAGCCTTTTTCAAAGGCACTGATTTTTCATCTCTTCTACAGGCTGCAACTTGGCCCTCCATACATACCTTTACCATGCGTTACAAATTGGATTTCATCTCCAGGGCTAGAGCAGGGTTTGCCAAGTCCATTATTTAGGGTGTCATAGACTCTGCTCTAGCACCTGCCACCCACACCACTACCTAGAGAGCTATGGTACTCTCACTAAGGTTACAAATACTGCAACATGAGAATAGAAGGACACAGAATAGTTGTGTATGAACTTACCATAACCATAGATGTCCTTCTCTTCCACGTTGCAGTACTCAATACCACCCACCTGCCCCCCCCTTGCCCATATTATAAACTGGGTCCTTCCCCTGACTACTGACCTTGTGTCTCAGAAGGATCTTATTACCTCGTTACTGCTCTTATACCTGGGGGCTATCTTTATGCAGCAGCCAGTTTTGATTTGGATATGTGTAAACATCACAGATACAGCTGGCATCAGTTTATGGCTCTCATATGCAACGTTGCACGTACCCCTACATTCAAAACTTTGGTATACTGGCCGGATGTCTTGTGCTGCAGGTAGCAACTCCCTAAAGTGAAGAATTCTGCAACATGGAAGAGAAGGACATCTGCGGTTTTGGTAAGTTCTTAGACAACTATTCTAGATTTGTGTGTGTATATTTGCTTATATAATCAGTATGCACAATGACTCAGCACCACAGATGAATTCCAAAAATGTTGACCAAATGGATACTTCTGAATTCTTTTATTCACCATGTACTGGTTTTACCATCTGACATGGGGATCACAAATGATCTGAAGTCTGTTTGTAAGATGTATGAGGGATTTTTGCTACTTAGGTTATGATCAAATGGCAGATGATTTGAACCGTAGATTTATGTGTGGATGTTACAATACATGACATCTAGGTGGAATTAAAAAAAGTAGAGAAAAATTATCAAGAACAAATGTTTTATTCACAGGTTAGTGCCTCATAGTAGTAATCTTTATTTCCTGACACTTCTCTGTTTGTTTTGCTGCTTATAGGTTCATAGGTTGGTACTAGGCTATCGGCCCTAGGGCCTATGCAAGCCTAGCCATAACAATTCCCTGGATATTTCTTCCCACAATATTTACTTCTGGAAGTAATGTGAATTATGTTTTTGATGCCGTTAAGTATCATTGGTCACTTTTATTGATAAACTGTGAAATGGCCAGTATTTTGCCAAAAGAATGTAAATTTAGTTTCTGAAGAGGAAAGAATATGCAACATATGTTTACAAAATATAAAAATGGACGTCTTCCATGTGTGGGATCTGATGTGCATGTTTTTTTTTTTGCCAGCTAGTAGGGTTTGTGAAAAGAGTAGTTAAACATGTAACACAATTTTATTTCTAAAAATTGCTCTGGCAGTATTCAAAATATGAACTTGCATAAAATGTGATTCTAGGTGGATTATTTACTTAGCACAATGCAAGTGTGGTTGGGTCCTCTTATATAGGACAAACTTCTAGAATGTTTAAAGAGCACGTAGTTGTGCATTTAAGTGACATTACATGTTAGTGAAATGCAGTGCACTTTTTAAACCTTCAGTAATGCATTCTTCTGCTAAACTCTATTTGTAGTGAAATAGAAAGGGGTCATACCAGGAGCTATTACACTGAATTTGTATTTGAGTCAGTTGCTTACTACTAAAGAACATAGATGGATTTATTTATTTTATTTTACATTTGTTTACCGAGAGAGTCTGACTAGGCAAGAAGCCCATTTTCAACAGAGGCCCTGGGAGAAAAGCTCCATTAAGATAAAACAGTAAGATTAAAAACAATACACACAAAAAGACTAAGGAGAAAACAGTAAAATGGGTATAGCTGTTGTACAATACTTCACATTACAACCGCAGTTAAGATAAAGCAGTAAAATTAAAAACAATGCACGCAAAAAACTGAGGAGAAGACAGTAAAATGGGTGTAGCTGTTATACAGTACTTTACATTACAAATAGGTGGCTATTACATACAGATATTTGAACAGGAATAAGTACTTGAGACCATGCAAATGTTGAATTCGGCAGTTTGAGTTTGTACCATACGGCTACTTGTGAGATAATGATACAGTAGAAGTCGTGATTAGTACATCCGGGTGAGGTTGCCCTCGAAGGATAGAATAGATGATTCTGCATTCAGAGTAGGAGATAGGTGCGCTTTGTTAGAGGAGAGCTGGATGTTACAGCAGGGATGTCTGTGTTATGTTAGCGGGGAGTATTTGTGGTTTTGGTAGGAGGTTATCCTGGGTCTGTGCAGGTACATTTCCAAGAGCTGGCTAAGTGGGACCGAAGAAGGTTTTTAAAGTTAAGCTTCCTGTCAAAGATCCTAATATCCAGAGGAACGATATTCCTGTTTTAGCAATAGCACAGGAGTAGAAGGAGTCAACTGAACTATTCCTGCTTTTGGTTATTTCAACTAGCGCTTTGTTGGTGGATCTTAGTAGATGTTTGTATGGTGATTTAGTAGGCCTTGTAGGGCTTTTTCAGGGTGGTATAGGATCTGGTTGGCGGTTGTAAGTTGGTTTAAAGGTAAGTAAGTTTGGTAATTCCAGCCGGGATAATTGTTTGAGAGCTAGACAGTGATGGGTCCTGAAGGCTGAGTAGGTGGCACACTTTTTCAGTTTTGTTGCAGCAGTTGATGAGTTTGTTTTAAGACACCTTTGTTTGGATTAATTAGTATGGGGAAGCTTAGAGTAATGTAGAAATTAGGTGGGTTATTCAGGTGATGACTTTACTGTTGTTGGTTAGGTGGATTTTGCATCTCTAAAGGGTTCTGAGTTTTTTGTGCACTTTTGTTATTTGTGCAATATGCTTGTTGAATTTCATGTTGTAATCTATGATAACTCCTAGAAGTTTGGTCTGAGACTGATCTGACTGAATGGGGTCTATGGCTTTTGTGGTATGAAAATAGCATAAGCTGTGTTTTTTAGGGTTTAGTTTTAGCTGGGAGTTTGATAACCAAGCTTCAGTGGCAGTAAAGGATTCTTGGGTAATTTTCTGCAATAGTTGGAAAGAGGGGGAAAACCAGACTAGGGTGGAGTCATCAGCATATTGGACCAGGCTGGTATGGAGGGTGGCTTTGTGAAGGTCATTGGTAAATATGGTGAAGGGGACCAAGGATGGATCCCTGTGGGATGCCTAAGGTTACAGGGAGAAGAGGAGTTAAGGAATTTCGCCATTTTACTGCTTGCTGGTGGTGGATAGATAGTCCTTGAACCATGATAATGTGGTGTTGCTTAGGTTGAGTTTTGAGAGTACAGTTAGGAGTTTGGCATGTGAGACCGTGTTGAAAGCCTTGGAGAGATCTAGAAAGATAGTGGATACTAGGTTACCATTGTTCCGTTGCTGATTTACAGTGTTGGTAAAGCTAATAAGGGCTGTGTTGGTACTGTGATTGGGGTGAGCTCAGTGGTGTGCATTAGCTAGGAGATTAGTTAGGAGATGGGTTAGAATTTGAGTGTGTATGCATTTCTCTAGGATTTTTGACACGGGAGATAAAATAGCAGTTGGTCAGTTGTTAGTTGAGTTACTGCCTTTGTGAAGCGGTATTATATGTGAAATTTTCCAAAGCATTTGAATGCATTGTTCTGAGAGTGACCTGTTAATTAATAGGGAGATGGGATTTGAAATTGCTTTGGCTGCGATCCTAAGGTATCTGCTGGGATTTTATTGGCTGCCAGGGTTGTGGGTTTTAGTTTTCTCAAGTGTTCATAAATTGTGCTGGTTGCGACAGGTTGTACAGAGAAATAATTTTGGTCTGTTAAGTCATTGAAGTTAGGATATGTTGTTAGGGGAATTGGTGTTTGTGAGGTTTAGAATGGATTTGGTGAAGTATTGGTTAAACTGAGTGGCAATATCATCGGTGGTGGCATTGCTATTTAGGGGTGGTGTACCGATTTTTCCTAGCAGCAGGATTTTATTGATGGCTGCCCAGAATTTATGGGTTAGTTTTGTGTTTTGGTTGGATGCCAGAGTAGTGATTTTTTTTTTGTCTGTTCCAATTTGTTTTTTGGCTTTGTTTCTTAGCTCTAGATATTTCTGCCTGTTTGTGTTTGTTTTATTGTGATGCCATGTGTCCCTTGCTTAATCTTTGTGCTTTAGGAGTAGTCTGGTACTTTTGGTGACCCAGAGGGTGTAATTGGACTATGTTCCTATTGTTCTGGTGCAGGCTAGATGATTTAGAATGTTCAGAAAAGTAGTGTTAAAGTAATCTACTGCTTTGCCTGGGGAGAAATCTGAGAGAGATCCCCAGTTGCAGTGATTTAGTGCAGTTATGAAGCTTTGGGGTTTGAAATTCTTTGTATAAAGTATTTGTTGGAGGGTGGTTGCTTTAATTGGTTTAATTTGGTGCCTTGTTATGAAGGCCAGGAGGTGGTCGCTATGAGTATAGGGAGGGACAGTTGGTGAGGATCCAATCCAGTGTGGACTCTTTCTTGGATGATTTATGCACTCTGGTGGACATTTGGATTAGTTGAGTAAAGCTGTGAAGGTTTATGTGGTTAGTGGAGAGGGGTGAATTGACGGGGGGGATCAGTCTATTTTAAAGTCACCTAATATAACTCTTTCTTTGGAGGGGGCATGTGATGCCCAGTGGAGGATGGATTTAACTGTGTCAATGTTATTAGCAGGGGAATATATGCACCAATGACGTTTAGCTGTTTTTTTTTTTTTTTATTGATTTTTACTTTGACGAATAAAGTCTATGCATTATTGAAGGCAGGGGGTGGTTGTAATGTCAATAATAAGGTTTTTTCTGAGTATGTTATAGCCCAGAGGAAATATTTCAGTATTCTTAATTTGTGGTTTAAGCTAGGTCTGTGCAAGAACTATGTCAGGGGAATGTAGTGACAAGGTTGTGTTTAGTTCTTCTGTTTTGTTAAGTATACTTCTTATGTTAATATTAAGAATTATGAGGTCTGTTGGCTTTCTGTGGGTATTTATTATATGTTGTTTCATTGGTGGTGGTGCTGGGGTTATTTTTAGGCCCGGGATTTGGGTGTATGTCACCACTGAGTATGAGTTGTGATGCTATATGAACGATAGCCAATAGGTATTTGGATATGAATTTGTCATATTGTAGGAGATGTGGTCTTTTGCTTGGGACTGGGGAACTATGAATGTGGCCATGTCTAGGTTAGAAGAAATGAAAATTGAGGGTGATATCCGTAAGGATGAGTTGCATTGAGAAGGGATTTGGGGTAAGTGGGAGATTGTATTAGAAATTTTGGGGTTAATGTTTTGATGGTAGGAAGTAATGTGTGCTGCAGTTAAGAGAGCTGACACAAGTAAACCTCCTTGGGGGGGTAGCATTTTGTACTTTAGGGAGGTGAGGGTTGTCATGGGATAGGAGGTGGGTAGTAGAGTAGATGACATGTGTTTACTATGTGTTGCTAGCTAGGGTTGAAGTAGTAAGAGACTAGTTGGAGGTAAAGCTGATCCTTATGAAGGTTATAGGAATTGAGTGGTTTAATTCTGTATGTATGATAGCAGTGGTGGGTGTGTGAGAGAGATTGTGGCCTGATTTCTTGGCTGAAGTAAGGGACGTGGGTTACTAACTGTAAAGGACAGGTGGGTGGGGGGGCTGAGTGGTAGGGGAGCGGAGTGAGCCCGAGCAGAGTGAGGGCAAATGGTGCTGGTTTTACCAAAGATGGCACGCTGCTGATCGTGTATGAAAAAACGATCAGAAATGTAAATTTCATCAGGGGATTACCTTAAAAAAGTGTGTCTACAACCTTACTTTATTACCTTACCAACGTTTAGTGGGTGACTGGTGGGGGAAGAAATAATGGTTAGGGAAAACTGTTGCTTTACAGGATTGTTTTAACTGGAGCTTTATTTTACCACATACAGAGTGAACATGGCTAAAGCACTTGCTAAGATGCCATTTATGAATTGTGAAGAATAATATTTACATTTATGTGAAAGTCCTGCTTGTCCTTTTAAGCTTTATCATTTTCATATGTACAAGCATGTTGTATACAACGTTTGTCAACCATTATGTAAATGTTTCTGTACATTTCATTTATATTGGGCACACGATGTGGTATAATTCTTGTGTATAGTAGTCACTTCCTTTACTGTTTTGTTCAAATTGATGAAGCTGTGGGTAGCAGTGAAAACCAGTTTATGGTGAATAAAAGAATTCTTAAGTATCCATTATATGGTGTACATTTTTGGAACTCATTTATGGTGCTGAAATTGGTATGTCTTTTATTTTCTTCTGTGTGCACGTTTTGTTTTCCAACTTGGTTTGTAAACCTAGTGTGCGTATATATATATATATATATATATATATATATATATATATATATATATATGTGTGTGTGTGTGTGTGTGTGTGTGTGTGTGTGTGTGTGTGTGTGTATGTGTGTGTGTTTATTATTTATTTACATTTTTTAAACGGGAAGTGTCTGACTGGGTTGAAAACCCGTTTTTAGCGGAGACCCAGGGAGAAAAGCTCCAGAACAGTACAAATTAGTTAAAGTACAAGTATTTAACAACAAATATAACAAAAATGCATGTTACAAGTTCACACAAGGAATACAAGGTCATAGCAAAACTTTTACGTAGTATGCAAAATAAGTGAGGTAAATTATGAAGTTATATAATTTATACAATATCCACAATACAAATCAGAAATGTCGAAGTTATACAGAAGTATGCCATGTCCACAAGAAAAATCAGAAAGATAATGTTCAAGTCATGCAAGAGATGTGCAGTAATAGGAATCTCATGGCAGGGGTGAGCAGTAATAGGAAGACATTAGCCAGGAGAAGAACTGGGGCAAAGTCAGTTAGTATTTAAATAATCTTTCAGGGTAGTTTTAAATATGGACAGGTTGGGATTTTGTTTTGGATGTGCTGAGGTAGATTATTCCATTTCTTTGCTATGTTATAGGAGTAGAGGGAATTGCTATGATAGTTCTGAGACTGGGTCACTTTATTGGATGGCCTAAGGAGCCTACAGTTAGAGTTAGGTTGGATTAGGTTTGAAAGAGCTGGGGAGCTTATGGGGTTGTATATGATTTTATGGACGAATGAAAGTTGCTTTAGTGCTAGCAGGTTGTGAAGTTCCAGACAGTTGAGTTGTCAGAGATCTGTGCAGTGATGGGTTTTATGTGGTTCGTTGGTGGCAAACTTAGCTATTTTGTTATAGCAAGACTAGTTTATTGAGGTCAGTTTTGGATAGGTTGGTAAAGATCTGAGAGCAGTAGAGGAGGGTGAATATCAAGCGAGATCTTGCAGTGGCAAGTGTAGCCTTATGTGTAAGGTATGGTTTAACCCTGTAGAGAGCTTCAAGTTTGGAGTGGTCTTTTTTGGTTGTCAGGCAGATGTGTTTACAGATTTTTAGTGTATCGTCTATGGTAACTCCAAGTAGCTTGGTCTGATTGTTGGGTTTTATTACTGTACCATTGGAGGAGTTTATGAAAAGGGGTGGTGTGCTGAGTTTGGATGATTTGTTAGAGAAGATCATGAGCTTGGTCTTATTTGTGTTGAGGATGAGTTGATGATTAGTGATGTAATTTTCAATGTCCTGGAAAGATGTTTGCATTTTGTGTTGAAGTTCTTGAGGGGAGTGGGCTGAGCAGATGAGAGGAATCGTCAGCATACTGGATGATGGTGACATGTCGGGTCGCATTATTAAGGTTATTGGTAAATATGACAAAGAGGAGGGGCCCAAGTATGGAGCCTTGGGGGTACCCCCTTGGTGAGTGGTAATAGTGGGGAGAGGTTGTTTGCCTATTTAGTGCCCTGTTGATGGTTAGGTTACTGTGGAACCATGTTGAAGTGAGGTATTGAGATTATAAGTGGCAAGTTTGTTTAGTAGCTGGTGTGATACTGTGTCAAAAGCTTTTGACATGTCCAGGAAAATAGCTGGTACTAGCTGTCCTTCATATCTGAGGTGGCGTATAGTATCTGTAAAGGTTATGAGAGCTGTGTTTGTGCTATGTTTGGGTCTGAATCCATGCTGAGAGCTGGACAGTAGGTTGTTAGTGGTGAGGTGATTCATGATTCGCTGGTGAATGCATTTCTCTAGGATTTTGACTACGGGAGAAAGGATGGTATTGGGTTGGTAGTTAGTAATATCTCTAGATGACCCACCCTTATGTAGTGGTATGAAATGAGAAATTTTCCATAGGTTGTGTACATACTGTTCTGAGATAGAGCGATTTATTAGTATGGATATGGGGTAGGCAATGGATGGAGAAGCTAGTTTTAGGTGCTCATTGGGAAGCTGGTCAGCAGCCAGACAGCATGGTTTCAGTTTACATATTTTTTTTATGTAGGTAGTTTGAATGGGTTTAAAGGAGGAGTTAAGTGACATCAGAGGTTGGGGAGGTGACAGTGAGTGGTAGGTTTATTTTGCTATCTGAGAGAGCAGTGATAGAGTTAATGAAGTGAGAGTTGAACTGTGAGGCTAAGGGCTCAGTGGTATTACTAATAAGGGGGGCTAGTTTGGAGAGTTTACCAGGGGTAAGGAGATGGTTGATGTTTTGGCAGAACTTTTGTGGTTTGTGCTGATATTTTTGTTGGCAGGTAAGAAAGTAGTTTTTTTGTCTCTGACTCTCTTCTTAGCTTGGTTTCTAAGTTGCTGATAAAGGGTGAGATCACTTTTGTGTTTGGTTGTACAGTAGTGACCAGGCTGTATCCCTTTGTTTCATTAGTTGCTTAGTTTGGTATAGTGACCAGATTCTATCCCTTTGTTTCATTAGTTGTTTAGTTTGGTATAGTGACCAGGCTCTATCCCTTTGTTTCATTAGTTGTTTAGTATCATTGGATAGCCATGGGAGCTGTTTTGATTTTTGGCAACTTTTTCTTAAGGGGGCAAGGTTATTTAATATTTCAACGAATTGCTATTGAAGTATTCTACAGTGTGGTCTAGTTGCAGGTTTTTTGTTGGGGACCAATCACAGTGTTGCAGTAGTAAAGTAGTAAATTGAAGGTGTCGGGGTGGGGGTGGGGGGGTGGTTATGTGTGCATGTGTGTATGCGCGCACGTGTGTGTGTGTGTATATATATATATATATATATATATATTATATATAGAGAGAGGGATAGATATATAAAATATGTATCTCTCTGTATACATGTATATATCTATCTGTATATGTATGTGTGTGTGTGGATATAAAAAGTGTGCACACTCCTGTTAAAATGCCAGGTGTTTGTGATATAAAAAAATGAGACCACAATAAATCATTTCAAAAATTGTTCCACCTTTAATGTGACCTATAACAAATCTGTTGCAGGAAGAAATATAAAAAATAAAAAAAAGTACAATAAGCTGGTCGCATAAGTGTGCACCCCCTTAAACTAATAATTTGAAGCATATTTTGCTTTAATTACAGCATTCAGTCTT